>NC_080731.1:13934570-14182070 GCF_019097595.1 Hemibagrus wyckioides
TGATGCTCGATGCAACACACACCTCTTCCAAATTCAAAATATAAGCACATTAAGTATTATTAGTGTTTATTTTTGTATCTCAAATCTTGACCTTGAAATTTGTATTATTTGCTCATATTCCATTTGATACTATTTCCCTTTCATAAAAAAAAGAGAAAACATTACATCACATTACTATGCTGGATCCCTGTTCTGTGATAATTTGGTAATTCCTGCACTATTTTTAATTTCCCCATCCTATTTAGCTAAACATAGAGTGTCATATTTTCCTCTTATTCTTTCTTGTGCAAACAGGTAATGAAGTCTGATTAGCCATTTAATGGCCAACATGTTAATTGCTAGATAAGTCAAGTGTAAACACTAAGGAAAGTGTTGGCTCTTCTTGTGAAAGCCTTGCTAATTTCCTTCACTTTTAAACAAAGTCTTAAACGTTTTGTGATATCATGGTTTGTTACTTTCTGTTGATATTTCACAGAATGCAAGGGGAATGATTTAAAGTTACCTCTATGCTGTCTAAGGCAGAGATTCTCAAACTCTGTACATTTCATAGACCCCCTCTGATTTATTTTAAGAATATAAACCAACTCTTTAAATATTACACTCATTATGTGTTTATATCCATGGGTTTTCCACTTAAAGGATATATATATATATATATGTATATATATATATATATATATATATATATATATATATATATATATATATATATATATATCCTTTATATACAGTTTGCTTGTTTTTGAGTTTCTGAGGTTTAGATTAAACTCATTTAATGAGATTTAATGAAGAGATGAGTCAAAACAGGCTTATAATTACAAGAACTCAATTATACTTCTAATAACGTCCATAATGGTAAGTTGTAATTCCATTGCAAAGAAAAAAAAAACACTTCCTGGACTCCTGGGGTTCCCTGGACACCACTTTAAAAACTGTGTATGTGAGGAACATCTTTATAATAAGATAATTATAGTTTTATCCTTGACAAAAAAAATCGTAACTTTATTAAGATGGCAATAAAAGCGAATCAGCAGCCGTATAAAATAGGTTTATTTGCTTTAAAGATCCTTAATTAAAGGAGTGGATGTGTTTGAGTTTGCAGTGGTCTGGTGTTCAGCTCTGTAGATGATGTTGTGACACATGCTGAAGTAGTGCTTTAACACCTCTCACTGCAGGCGTATGGTGTGAACAGATCTCCAGTGTCAGCTAGTTAAAAGCAGCCGAGTGAAGAAGCACCACTGCTGAAGCTCTAGTCCATTTACTGCACATTTACAGCCTGATAGTGGATCAAGTGTCGGATATCAATTTAGACAACTTTTACTTGTTATATTTTATTATTTTGTAGGATTCGGATATGAAATGATGAGATTTTAAACACAGACTGCGTTACATTACCTCAAACATGACTTTGTACTCATATTTATTTCCTACTTGCCATAAAGCAGTCCTTTCAGGACTCCACAGAGTTTTTGTTTGTTTATAGTTACAGGCAAAATGCTTGATTTTCTATCTTTTTTTAAAAATAATAATAATAATAATTATAATTTGTTGTTGAAAAACTACTTGAATTAGTGAAATTGAAAGCACAGGATTGCTCTTTTAAGCTCCTACAAATGAAGCAACACATATAATGTCTTTCTATGAGAGCTGTATTCATGTTCCACATATGTGAATCGAAAGGGCTTTGTTACTGATGTCAAAATCTTTTAAAATATTCCAAACTCTACTGTGTTCACTTGATTTTACTTTAATTTCTGAGCTCACAAAATCCTGGAGGGACTGAAATGAAGCTTAATTAACTTTGTCTACATCACCAAAACCCCCTCTTTACTCCAGACCTTTTAAACCTGCATGCAGCCTGAGTACAGCGTATTAAAAACTCCTAAAAGCAGACGAGACAGTTATAAGTTATGTTCTCAAAATCAACTTTGCCGCTCTCCCGCACAGATTTATAGGCACTCACAGAGGTTCCTGAGTCAGTATTCATAAACACAACTTCAAAAGAAGTCACAAGCTGCTATCAGGTTGGAAGACGATCCTCCGCTGCTTGTAAATGATCACTGATGTACGCTGAGTTTATAGACAATTTAATATATTGGAACTAACATAATTTTACCACCTGCATTAATATTTTATGGAGCATTGTATATTATGACATTGAGTCCAACGTTTTCATGATGTACACTTTATATCTTAAAGTGGGCTGTCTGCTTTTATTGCTGTCACTGAGAAGTTTGTGGAAAAGGCTTATGTCAGAAAGTTATTGCGTGGCTTCATGTCACACCTTTGAGGATTTGTTGGACATGAAGGTATTTTTCAGCAGATGTGTCTAACCAACAAGAATCCCCAGCACGACTCTTATGATACTGTCTGTGTGTGTGTGTGTGTGTGTGTGTGTGTGTGTGTGTGTTTGTAAATAACCTCCTTAATAATGTCTTTATTTTATTTTATTTTTACATTTTTAAAACTCAATTCCTATTCATCATGTTCAGAAAAAAAGTACTAACCACCTTTTATAGTTTAACATGTACAGTATGTTTTACGTGGAAAGGTGCACCTTACCTTAATTCCATTTTAAAAGTATATCCAAGAGAAAGATAGATATTAAAGATGTAAAAGATGAGATTTTGAGGATATCACTCCAGCACCCAGGAAGTGTGTAAGTACTGATCATGTCTGATCTTTGTCTGTTTTTTTTTTAAATTTATTTATTAGACATCAAGTTGTTGTTATTAATATTAGACTACATTGTTTAAATGAATAGTTCTTTATAGAACCTAAAATGTTTCTATCACTTGCTTCGTATATAGAACCCAAAAATGTTTCTTTATATAGATGGGGCTCTGAATACAAGATGGGTGTTTCTTTTTTAAATCATTTAGGGGTTCGTCTTTTTATTATTATTATTCATTTCTTTATTCTTATTACGTACAAATATTAAGAAATTATTAGTAAACAAAACTCCTCCCTCTCATTAAAGTGTTTTTCTCATTTCATGTCACAAATGAAAAAAATAAATAAATAAATTGATGGTTTTTTTTAAACATCTCACTGAATGATATAGATAGAGATAAAATTTCAGAAAGTAATCACACTGATTTGACTGATTCATCCATTTTTAGGGGGGGAAAAGGTTCTACTGGCCAAGTAAAGTAACCCAGGATTCTATATTACTGTACAGAACCTCATTTCTAATATAGACCTAGTTCTGCTTTTTCTATTTCCTGTGAGTGTGTGTGTTTGGTAAGGGCATGCTTTCATATGCTTGTGAGGTTTTTTTTTTTTTTGAGGGGTGTGGCATTATTTAGATGCAAATGAATAATAATGTCGATGAAAGGTCCTCACAAGGATAGTAAGGCAAATGTGTGTGTGTGTGTGTGTGTACCAAATGCCTCTTTATCCACATGCTTTATATGTGAGCGTGTATCTCGATCCCAAAAAAGCCCACAGCTCCTGTCGGGGAATCTGTAGCAATCTGCCGTCTCTCTTGGGGGAAGTGAGACATGAGATTGATGTCTGGAAGGAGGAAATGACACCTTTAGCTGGCTTTGCCATTTGAAACCTTTTCAAACCCAAGTGATCTCCTTCATTTTATCCTCACAGGGATTGGCTTGAAACAGCCTCAAAGGCCAATAAACAGAATGAATTTTGAGCGTTTTTTCCCCCCTGCCTTTGGAAAACGGCAAATTCCTTCTTAAATACTAAAACTCGGCTGTGTGAGCATCTGTTTCTCTGCTGTAACACAAAGGGTTATGAAGCTGGAGTTGCCTTGGGGATATCATAAGCACTTTTGAAGCAAAGTACCTGAGATTCAGTGTGAAATCAATACCTACAACAAACTGTCACTTTTATCATTTGTCAGCTTGCAGATTCG
The DNA here is from genome assembly GCF_019097595.1 of Hemibagrus wyckioides. Classification (NCBI taxonomy): domain Eukaryota; kingdom Metazoa; phylum Chordata; class Actinopteri; order Siluriformes; family Bagridae; genus Hemibagrus; species Hemibagrus wyckioides. Next base: position 13,938,445 of record NC_080731.1, read on the forward strand.
TTTTAGAGAAACAGAAACACTCCTTTCTGCTGACAGAGAGGGAATGAATGACTTCAGAGAAGCTTTCTCCTTAATAATCTGTGTGAGTTTTTTACAGTCGTGTTTGCCGTTCATCTGTCCTGATTTACACAATTTGTTAGCACACACCTATTTTTATATTTTATTTTTTTGCCAGTGGCATCAGGCCTCACCTTCTGCCACTTTAGGTCATTATATGGCACTTCGCCACACCACTTTCCCCAAACAATCAACTGCAATGATATTATATGACTTTACAGCCTGGGAACAAGATGTTAGAGAAAAATAAAACACCCTGCACTCTTTGAGTCAGGCCACTCTGTCCTTTTTTTGACAAATCTGAGGTTTTCATGGACTTATTTCTTCAGAAAGTGGGGAGAGAGAGAGAGAGAGAGAGAGAGAGAGAAAGAGAGTGTGAAAGGGCCACCTCTACATTCCTCATTGCGCTTGGCCACTCTTTGAGCTGTGAACCCTTGAGCTGTGAAGTCCATTTGAGTCCACACCAGGAGCTGTGAGGCCCTAATTGTCTCTAATTGATAGGGAGGTGTGGAGGCCTATTCTGCAAGCACAGGCTCTGAGGGAGCGGGCGAGTGAGAGGGAGAAGGATTAAGAGTGTGAAGGAGGATGGGTGAGAGCGGTTGCAGGCCTCAGTAGTAATGACTCATTAAGTTTTCCTGGTTTTGTGCGGCTCGGCTCATTATAGCCTATAGAGGCTTGAGAACAAAGCGAGCTGGAGGTAGGAGGTGAGTTTAAATAGTTGGAGCTCAACAGTACAGCACAAAGCAAGGACAAAGAGCTGAATGGGACTTAGAACAGATGCAATAAAGGTGGCAGATGCTACTTTGCACTTTTTTGTGTGAAGAAAATGATTTCAGATGGTGGCTGCTTTCTCATTTATGTAGTGATGAAATGGGGAAAAGAGCTGCAGTGATTTTAACTTACATTTAATGATTGTATAATCTGCACTAACGCTAATTACACATAATTACTTCAGAAGGTGAATTAATATATGAGCACTTTCACAGTTTGATAAATGATGCACATACTGAGTTGCTTTTCAGTGTTTCATTGATTAGAGTTACATTTTAAACACTTTTAACACATGAGTAAAGTGTCCCTTAACAGCAGTAACAGCTTATGTGCATATTCTAGATAAATAGCAAAACATTTGAAGATAAAAAACAATAAAAAAGCAAATCTACACACAAAATTGCCTGTCCCAGTACTTATTATTATTATTGTATTCATTTTTGAATCCATTTACCATTAAATATTTTTTAATGTTACTCATGCAAATTATGGTTTTGACTTTAGTACATTTTGATATCCCACAATATTCACATTCAGCCCTGTTCTCTAAACATATTCACCCCTATGAAATATTTGGACTATTCCACAAGTTGCAGGTTTAACAGGAAGTTGCATCATCCAAAATTCCCAGAGATCAGGCAAAGAAAAAAAAGTTATCTCAATGTTTTTTCTTCACTGTTTATCATAATGCTACCAAAGTCTCACACCCCTGTCACCCACAGTATATACTGCAAGTATCTATTTCATATACACAGGTCTGGGAAAAAATAAGAGACCACTGTCCACTCCAGATTTGAACCCTATTGAAAACCTCTGGAATGTCATCAAGAGGAAGATGGATGGTCACAAACCATCAAGCAAAGCTGAGCTGTTTGCTTTTTTGCAAAAAGAGTGGTATAAAGTTCCCCAACAGCAATGTGAAAAACTGGTGGAGAGCATGGAGCCAAAACACATGCAAATTGGGGTTATTCCACCAAATACTGATTTCTTAATATTTATTTAGCCAAAGAATTAACACAATTTATTTACAAATTATTTGCATTTTGTTTTATTTGAGTTATTAAAGCTCTGCAAATACTGCATGATCATGGGTTATTTTGATGTGTTTTCATTTCCTTTAAATATTCACTCTAAATAACAATAGTTATATTTTGAATTTAGGAGAAATATTGTCAGAAGTTCACAAACAAATGAAACAAAACTGTTCACCTCACCAATACATGAACCTGTAAGAAAAAAACATAAGAAACTCATTATTTTGCAATCTGCAATCATTTTGCAGTGGACTCTTATATATATATATATATATATATATATATAATGAAGGACCTTTAAGTACGTTACTACATGCTTGTTAGTAAACGCATTAATTAACATATAGGGCTAAATTCATTCAAACATGCTCTAGTCGAAAGAATATGGATTAAACCTGTATCGTCTCAAATTGTTTATATAATTTGTGATATGCAGCTGCGTACACAAACATCATTGGATAGCACTAGATTGTTTTCATAATCTACACTGATCCTCTATTTTGATCGTTAAAACATGCACTAATAGTAAACACTAATCCTTTCATCCCAACTCATTTTGTGTCATTCTCCATCTATTCCTCTTTAAACCCCACTGTAGTACAAGTACATGCTCTGGCTGGCTCGAGCCCCTGGGCTCTGCTCCTTTACACACAAGAGTGAACAATCTGAAATTAAGCACATCTAATTCACTTGTGGCTGTAGTAGTTTAGTAGCTAAGACATTGGACTAGTGCTCAGAAAGTTGTGAGTTTAAATCCCAGGTCCACCAAGCTTTCACTGCTGGGCCCTCAAGCAAGGCCCTTAACCCTTAATTGCTCAGTTGCTTAAAAAATTGGATAAAATGTAAGTTGCTCTGTTTAAGGGTGTCAGCCATAAATGTAAATACACATTTTAGCACATTATTCTTTCTTGTGTGTTTGGGTGTTTGATTTAGTTTAGCCGTATGTGTTAATTAATACATTAACTAACACACATGTACTTAAGGTGGTCATTATTCACACATGAATTCATAAGACTCACATAGTCATAGTTAAAGTAAGCTTTTCATTAGTTTGTCATTAGTACATGTCTTAACTCATCATTATCTCAAATTCAAGTAAGTATTAATTCAATTGTTAGTGCAGGATTATTCACATACTGTTGGTGTAAAATGCTACTGTTACATTTATATTAGCTTCTTAATTTCTAAGTACAGGTACACATTCAGATTTTTAATCCTAACACATTTGCCTCTATTCAGTTGCTGTACTTTATCTATGAACGAATTCAACTTAATGGCTATATAGTTCTATGATTTCCCAGGCATTTTTTATTTACTGATTAGTAATGACACATAGACACCGAGTGCTACAAGACGTACTGTACAGTGTTTAAGGCAAACAGTATGTGCATGCAGTACCTGTACCACCCCCAGCAATTTCCCTGAAAGGTGAGAGTCAGTAAACATATCATTTGTGAACCTGTATCCCTTTCCTCCATTTCATCTTTTTGATGGAATAAAATTGTAGACTGACACGCCCCCTGGCCTCTTAGTCAGCTTTCAGTGGAGAGAGGGAAAGAATGAGTGAATGAGTGAAAGGTGCAGAGAGGGAGATGGAATGGCCCTGGCTCGGCTGATCCATAACAGTCATTGCCTGTTACATACATTTCAGGATCCATTCGGGCTCTGGAGATAATCGAGCTGGCCGACAGTTTCCCCCCGCAGCCCAAAGGATTTATGATAGCACTGTCAAGAAAATGAGCCGGAATGACACAGTAGCTGACTTTAGCTGCAAATAATGTGATAGGCCGTACAGTGGTTGTGCAGCAGCTGCTGTCATCGCAGGTAATAGGCTATAAAGAAGGCTGATAGCAATACCTGTCATTGCTTAATGGCTGACTTCACTGAAGAGCTTTTGTGGCCTTTAACATGGAGATAATAGAAGATACAACAAATTTTACAGCTTCCCGCCTTGCATTCATAATTTATCGGCAGGCAGCAACTGCACAACAAGGACAACAGCGCTTGGCTTCGTGTTGGAGAAGGAGTTCGATGGGTCACTCTGACAGCAGAATGGATGAGTTGCTGGGCAGAAAATGATAGAGCTTCTTGTTCACAATTGCTCTTCAAGAACAAGGATGACAGCAGGAGCAAATAGAAACCTCAGCAGTTTTTTTTTTCTTATGATTCATTCTTACAGGGAAAGTAACTTGAGGAAGGTGATCTTCAATTTGTGTCTCCTCTTCATACACATACTTTACAAAATATGTGGACTTTTATACGATTTTATATATATGAGTTTTTGGTAGATGCTAGTGTTACAGTATAGCTGTGTTTTCAAGGACATTGTTGTCTCTGAAAGTTAATCTAAACTGATCTAAACCAATTTAATTTAAACCATATCAACATTAATTAAACAGTAGACTCCAAACCAATCCAATTTCATCAGAATCAGTGATATTTAAAGTAAATCACTTTTAGTCTGGTTTAATCTGCAGTGTCACATAAGACACAGTCCTAAACATCTGATCTAATCTAATGTAATGTTTACATTTTTACTGAATCAAATCTATACTAAATCACTTCTATTCTAGTCTAATCTAATTCAGTCTAATCTAATCTAATCATATCTAAACCCAATCACCTCTCATCTAGTCTAATCTAATCCAATCTACTGTAGTGTAATGTAAAAGTCATTAAAATGCATGTATTGAATTAAATTGATCAGAATCTATACTAAACATCCTCTAGTCTAGTCCAGTACAAGTTAAATGACCTTATCCAATCTATCCAATCTAATCTAATCCAAATCACATTTAGTCTAATTTACTCTAATGTATATATGCATGTATGTATAAAATATTTAGTAAATAATCATATTAATCATTTCATATTAGAGTAAATTAGACTAAGTGTGATTTGGATTGGATTAGATTATATATATACATTACGTGTGTGTGTGTTTTAAGTACTGTCTCAGTGGGAGAATACCTGGGGTTTACATGTGTATCTGTGTTTTAAATTGTTGCAGCAAGAAATTGCAGTTTTGTTTTTGATATAAAACAGAAACCCCTCACCCTCACGTACAGTCTTAAGAATCCGCACCTTTCCTGTAACCCTGTGTGTGTGTTCATGTGTCTCTCTATAACAGTGCAGCCTCATATATCACCATCCTTCATTAAAAGTGCTAGCAGCCACAGCGTGGCTACATAAACACAAAGGTCTAGGCCATGCTCTCTTTCTCACCTCTCACTAGAGGACTTCAAAGTAACTCCACACACATGGCTCTCTGATGAATGTTCCCATCTGCCCACCTGATGTATGTCTCCATCGCCCCCCTAGTCTGCCCCAGCCCATCCACAACCGCTGCTGAGAGCAGCCATTTGTTAGCGGTTAGCACTAGCCTGCATCTGGACCCCCCCCCCCTCCAAACGCCCCCCCCCCCCCACCACCACCACCCCCGACCTCATTCTGCATGCGAGCCCATCAATCCTTTTAACACAACACTTGGGCAAAGTCGTTGTGGCACACGTTACTAATGCTGCCTATTATTAACTCTATTAAACATAACGCCGCGCAAGTAGATCTCTGAAAGTGGATTGTTTGGCCGCACATCCGTATTAGAATCGAGAGTCAATTTATGAACAGGATGGTTTTAGCGTTGAAGTGGTTAGTGTTGGGATAATGGATGGGAGGCTGAAGAGGAGAGACTATTTAATTTCACTAACACAGATACAAATGCACAGCAATCCATTAGGCATTTATTTTAGAAAACATAATATTTTTTACAGAACACTTGATTAGTTTTACCTGCGCTTTGAAAGGACCATGTGCCTTCTTCTCTTTTTATTTTTCATTTGCATTGTACAATATATAGGTGTTCATTCATTCATCCATTCTTTTCTCCATTCAATTCAGCAAAACTAGAAAAAATAGAATGTTTGGTTTCTTCCTGTTCTCAGCTGACAGGAGTGTTGAAGCCATCTGAATTAAAGTTTGGCATGTTGTGAATTTTAGATGCTTTTCTGCTTATCATGGTTGTAAAGAGTGATTATTTAAGAACTTCCTGGACCAGTACTAGGAGCAGTGTGTGTCAGATTAAGTGCTGGTTAGTCCGTTTGAATGAAAGTTCAGCAAACAATCCCAAATGCTAGGCAAACTCTAAATCTGTAAACAGTTACAGGAGATTGCTAATTAGGACATAATAAGTGACACAAAAACAGTGGGCTAAACAGGGTGAAACCAGATAAACTTCCTGTTCTCAGCTGACAGGAGTGGAAGTTGGTGTGCTCTTCTACTAATGAAATACATCTGCCTTAAAGTTGTGGAGCAATTGTGAGATGCTTTTCTGATCATCACGGTTGTGAAGAGTGATTAATTGAGTTACCACAAACTGTCTGTCAGTTCCAATCTGTCACCAATTTCCATGCAAAATCAGTGAGATCAATAGATTCTGATGTTTGATGTGAACATTAACTGAAGCTCTTGACCTGTATCTGTGTCATTTTATGCAAGCCACTGCAACATGATTGGCTGATGATACAGGACCTTTATTCAGCCAGTGGATTAGGCACTGTAAAGGAAATTTCCAAAATGCTATGCAAACTTAGAACCTGTGAACGGTTACAGGTCAGGCGATTGACAAGCAGGGTGAAATAGGTGACACAAATACACAAGAGCACTGGGCTACACAGAGTGAAAGCAGAGTGAAAAGGCTCGGAAAGTCCAAGAAACAAGGGACACTGAGACAGAAACTGATGACAGAAAGTGACTTCTAAATGTGCAAAGTGTGTGTGTGTGTCTGTGCCTGTGTGTATGATTGAAAACAGGTGCATATAATCAGAAGTACTGGGACTGTGAACGAAGATGTGAGTACGCTTTATGAAGCGTTGAGTTCATAATGTCTAAAGTTGCCATGCTTGTAGGCCAACATGAGTATAAGAAAAAGAGCTCAAAGTTCCGTGTTGACCTGGTAGTGCATCTCTTAAAGTTGATAAAACCTACAGCACTCAATCTAAGCCTTGGATTAAGATGATGTTTCTTTCATCTTGTTATGTCTGATTATTTAATATTGCCCTAAAATGCCATTCCCCAGTGTTTCGACTGGATGTCTGTTGTTAACCTGCTTTAAGGAGACAAAATACGGTGAAAACTTACGAGTTACAAGTGAACACCAACATGTGCAGTTACTGTGCAGTTACTGACTTCTCACTATGCAGTTAACTCAACTGTAAATACGTTCCATTAAAAGGCTCATTAAAAAGACTGCTGTTTGAAAAGCAGAAGACGATCCAAGCCTTCCTGAAGTGCCCAAAACTCTACTTTTATAGCTACATGTATCACATATCACATCCGAAGTGTATATTGCTGTATGATAATAAATGCTGAATAATAAAACTGTTTTGGGGAAAATGATTGAATTTGATGTTATTTTCTTTTTTTCATGCTACAGTAATTAAGCGTGGCTCCTCTCATTAACTGGACAGTGTCCTTTGTGCTACGCTGATGCTTTATCAGGCTGTGCAACATCACCTCTGAATTGCTTTGTCAATAAACTTGCCGAGCTTGACTTGACTTCGACATCTCATGCTGACTGACGGGCAGGAGATGGCTGATAATTCAAAGAAATTGGAAGTGTGAAATCTTTAAGGGCCACTTCTTAGCGGTGCCAAATGCCAGGGTATCTCTCCATCAGCACGCGCTCTCACAAGACCTGGCATTGTTAATGGTGGCCTGTCTGTCCGTCAAGCCCCTGCTTCTGCCGGGATTTATCCCCTGTTTGCCTCCTTATCTCTGCTGGCTGGATGGGGCCTGGAGGCAACAACAGGTTGTGTGTGTGTGTGTGTGTGCGTGTTTATGTGTGTGTGCATGAGAGAAATTGGATTGAGAGGTAGCAGGCTACAATTTTCTTTTCACTCTCACATTTCCTCTTGCTTTTATATTTGGGATGTGGAGTTCTATCTTGGTGGTTATCCTGCTTCCTGTTCACTTTGTCCTCTAAGCTCTTAACCAGGAGATCAATGATTCAAAAGAAAGCACATTTAAGGGCCTTAAACAACAAGTACATCACTGTGTTATTCAAGCCTCAGATCTGATTGGTCAGCAGGAGCTGATTAATTTTCTAGGTTTAGATCAGTTCCCACAGTGTAATATGTTGTAGTTTCTACAGTTACAACCCATTCACATGGACTTGTATGGTGGATGCTCCAAAATAATCTAAGATGTCTAATCTAAGATGTTTGATAAAAGTGAAGGTTTTCCAAAAGAAAGAAAGTGTGAAATGTGAAAAAAAGATAGCCCAGGATTCTATTTAGCTGGGGTTTACCATAACCTGCGATTAACTATTTCAAGTGTGAAAAGCTCTCCTGTTTCCCATTTCACACTGCTCATACTTTATGGTTACTTTAGGGTTAACAATTAATTCTGGTTATTCATAAGCTGAAGGTTCACACTGCACTTTCCTAAACCCTGGATTAACATTATTATTTCCATATTTGTGTCTTCAACAACCATGATTTGATAAAAAGAGTGCATGACCGATTTGAATAAAGGCTGGTCTTGCACTCTTGCAACAGTGAGAAAAAATCCTCTGTGGCTGTTTAAAGATGCACAAATGCAAGAAAAAAAGAACGAAAACAAAAAGGAGCAAATTATAAGGATATTCTATAAAAATCCTTTTAAGCATGGAGAGACTTGTGTTTTCTTGTGTAGTAGCATCATTGTTTTAGTCCAGGTGTTTGGTGCTAAGCATCGAGTTGTAATATTCTAACACCGCATCCTTTCACACTGTACATGACTGGCTACACAATACAGGGTTAACAGAGGAAAAATTGTGCTATTTCTGCTTCGGAGCAGGGTTTAAACCCAAGGTTTGCTAAACCCGCTTCTGAAAAACATTTTTTCTACCCACGGTTAAAAGCGAGCACGATTTATAACGACAATAACCCAGGGTTAAGCGCAGCATGAAAAGCCCTAACGTACTAAAATGTTTCTTCTTTAATATATCTTGCTTGTTGTGACAGACTGCAAATCAAATGTAGGCAATGGTTGTCAAAGTCAAATTAACACGTGGAGTGAAAAATACAAGAGAGTATATAATTTACACAAACCATAAGTGTTAGCAGTTGGAGATATCTGAATGTCAAGTTAATTCCTAAAGCGATCAGATAATCAAAGAAACAATTTTATCATTACAGATACACGGTTTGTAAATTGGATTCAGTGCACTAAGTTGCTCATTGAAAAAATACATAGCACGCTCTTTTGTTGTTCATGCACTTAGGCCTAACTTGGTGTATTTCTCTAAATGACACTGTAAATGTTAATGATCATCATTAGCATGCTTTCTGTAACATTAACTGTTGTGTTGAGGAGAAAGCGTGCAGCGTTCACACAGGATAAAAATGCAGCAGGAGGAATGCTGAAGCTGCGAGCAATCAGCTAGACAGCATTTATCCAGAAATCCTCAGAGCAGAATATTTTTTATAACAAATAATTAAACCTTGATTACAAGTCTAAAACATTTTGCATCAGCATGGCCTTTTTGCTTTGATATGCGAGTTCATAATCTCTCTGCGGTCGAAAGATTTCTGGAGCACATGTTCCGAAAAGGCTGAAAGGAGTGTGACTGTGCTGTGCTGCTATTCTGCAATATCTGAATCATTTATTTGCATGCTTTAAGCACGGCATGGATTTCCAACAGCTGTGGGAAGTTTTTGTTCTGCAGTGTCTTGTGAATTTACTGTAATATTATTTTGTGCCATAATTAAAGCAAAGTGAACTAAAGTTCACTTAAAGTAGCCAAACATGTTGTATATGACTTGAAAATGTGCCAGAAATAAAGAATTGGATTAACTGTCTCTGAGTGATATGACAGTTAATGCTGTGTGGTGACTGTTGCCCCAGCATCATCATATTTCTGCATCACAGCTCAGTTTGTCTCTAGGCCGAATCCTATCCCAGGTATTATATTGTCCCTGGTAATGACAGTGGAGAAAAGAGCACTGTCTTTGCTCATTCAAGAGGAAGCCAGTCTCTTCAAGCCAGTCCTCATGCTCAGAGATGCCGTGTGGGTGATGAGCAACTCAGCAAGCACTACTACTTCACTCAGTCAGTCACCATGCCAACACCAACCAGCATCCACCATCCAGCATCTAGTGTCCAGCATCTATCATCCAACATCCACCATCCAGCATCTACCCTCCAACATCCACTATCCAGCATCCAGCAGCACACTGCAGCCAGTCCTCACTCGCTCCAGCAATTGGAAACTGAAACCAAAGGATGTGGGAGAGATGGAGAGAAAACAAACAGAAGAAAAGGGGATAGGAGAACAGGAAGGAAATGAGATGTGGGAGCGAGAGAGAGGGGGTGGGTAGAGGGAAAAAATGGAAACACATCTGTAAATCCAAAGCTTAGTTTAAATACACTGTACCCTGTTTGTGTAGATTAGAGATGTTTAGAGAGAGAGAGAGAGAGAGAGAGAGAGATGTTAGAATATAAAAGGATATAAAGATATAAAGAGAGAGACAGAAGAATGTGCATGAAAGAGAAATATAAAGAAAATAAAGAGGGAGAGAGAGAGTGAAAGAGAAATATAAGAGAGACAGGGTGAAAGAGAAGTGTGAAAGGCATGAAAAAGAGATATAAAGAGATAAAGAGAGAGAGAAGGAGAAATATAAATATAGAGCATGATAGAGTGAGAGAGAATAATGAGAAGCATTAGAATAAGAGATTTAAAGATAGAAAGGCAGAGATAAGTGAGAGAGAAAGTGTGTGAAACAGAGAGAAAGAATGTGAATGAAAGTGTGATATATAGAAAGAGAGGGTTAGAGAGAGAAGAATGAGAAGCAGAAAGACTGGGAAGAGAGAAGCGTTCGAATAAGAGATCTAAAAATGTAATAGGCAAGATATCGAGAGAGAAGAATGAGAGTGAAAGAGAGAGAGAGACAGGAGTGAGAATGAAGGAGATATAAAGCTATACAAAAGGAGGTAGAGAGACATAGATAAGACACAGAGAGAGAGAGAGAGAGAGAGAGAGAGAGAGAGAGAAATGTTCCATATTTAGCTACAGCAATGTTTAAAAATCTCCGCTAGTGCTCACTGTCACAGGGAAGTGAGTTCCCAGGCCGACACATCTCAAGCTGTTCAAATACCCATTAGGATATTTTGTTTCCCATACGCACTGACAGTAATGAAAGAAAAAAAAAGAAAAGAAAAGAAAATCCAGCTAGCGGAGGTGGGGGTATGTGAGAAACAATGGAAGTTTATCAAGAAACTTTTGTGGTATTTAATGATCCTTGTATGCAGAGGGGAAGACCACAGAGCGCCTTGCCACTGCCAAATACCTAACTTAATTTCCTGCTCAATTGCTGTTTTATAGTGCATAGTACAGTGATACCAGCTAGTAATATAGAAAACAGATTGCGTGTGCAGCCGAGTGGAGCAGACTGTATCGAGGCTGTGGAGGACCTGCAGTCTTCGGGGGGGTTGGTGGTTAGATGAGGGTTGGGGGGAGAGAGGGGTGGATGTGCCGGTGGGCTCCACTAAACCAACACCGCCTGGCACTGCTGTCTTCCCTGACTGGCAGCAGCTGGTGGGGATGAACAGAGCGAAAGAGCTGGAGACTCCAAAGCAAGTGGGTGATGAAGGTTGTGCCAGGAAAGCTGACTTTAAATAGTAAAGATTCGATTACACTCTAGGGGAATAAGTAATTGCCAGATGTCCCTGACTGTGTCACTGTGTTACGTTTCACACCTAGTAGTCTGTTTACCGAGGACGAATCAGAACGATTTTTTTGTTTTGCTTTGTTTTCATGCTGCTGCACATAATTAGGACTGCAAACGCATTAAAACCGGCTGTTTGTGTGCGTGAGGCTGAAAACTTATTGACTGGTCAGAAATACAGCGAGGGTGAAATGTGCAAGCAGTAAATCATCACTGAATTAACCGTCACTCAATAATGAGATAAATAACCCATTTAAACCATGTTATGCCTGCATCCATGATTCATCCTCCAAATATCCAGACAGGGCTTCTTTTTTATTTTATGTACGTATCCACCAATTATTTTTCTCTCTCTCTCTCTCTCTCTCTCTCTCTCTTTTTTTTAATCATATCCAGACATAGCTTTTTTCTTCAATACATATTTCTCTTAAGTGCTCGTCTTTGACCCGGGTTACAACATGACGTTATCTTAATACAAATTTCGCAAATGTTCTTGATTTAGACAGAATAACATTGCGCACATTTGTCATGTACGTCCTCATACAGATGTTTCATTTTAACGAATCTAATTAATTCGTGTGGCAGTGTACTTGTTTTCATTGTATAGGCCCACCTCCCGTCAGTATTAAAACGCTCCAGACTGTCTTGTTTTCAGTTATCCTGCACTCCTACACTATCCTCTCAGGAATGAGAGGCAGGCGTACACATATGTGCTGTTAAGCCACTCGAGAGAACATGTTTGAACTGAGACAGGTTGTCAGCACAGCCCACCTTCATACCACAGCCCATGGACACTCAGATCCACTCCTGGATATGCATTTCATTTCAGTTTTAGAGTCATTACTATAAGTGGAATGTTCTCTATTAGCTTGTCTGGATAAAATAAGTGAATGTCAATAGCACAGTTTGGAGCTTTGATCAATATTTCCTGAAAAAAACAAAAACAAAGCCACGTCAGTCTCATGGGTCACTCTGAGTCTCACCACAGCCAGACATTATTGTGTGTTTTAACTGTTGTTGACTTTTCTATTTTTTTTTTTTTAAATAAAAGAAAGTCTGTTCATTGCAGATTGTTGATACAGGCATGCAGGGTTTATATAATTATGGTAAATGATGTACAAGGTTGTCTAAATGCAGAATCAAATCATCACACCATCAAAATGATGAAAGAATTTAAAGAACATAATGGATATATTATGATGCAAGGATATAAATTGGTGTATTTAGACATATTTTCTTGATGTTTTAGCTGGACGTTAGTGTGTGTGTCTGTGTGTGTGTGGAGGCACTGAAGCATTCATTTCCACAAACCATTCCAAGAGTTACACGTAAATCAGTCATGGTTAAAGAACATCCTGTTATTCTGTTATTAAGGAAAGAAATGTTTTTCTTACGTTCATAGTTAATACTAACACATCAGACCATACAAGCATGAGTTTATAGAGGCTTTCCTTGTCAGAAGTGCCCTATTTCACACATATTTTCCTGCTACACTGGTACCGAACATACACATTAGCGTTCAATGTATATTTTTATAGAGCCCATGCTGCTCTAACACAGAGAAAGTGCCATTTCCTTCTCCTACGTTTACCAGATTTGCATGTGCGTTGACTAATATCCTGTTGTAAGCCAGCAAAGTTCCATAATAACCATGTTTGGGTTTCAGTAAAGGCCATTGCCAAGAACCGCATAGTAAAATAAGACATGGATGAAATACAGTTGTCAGAGGAATTTACATCGCAGACAAGGATATTGTGTGTTTAAGCATTTTTTTTGACAAATACACCCAGTCATGGAGCTTATCACTGGGATCGGTGCTTTACGCTTCTCATGACTCGTCCTCTAAAAGGCTCCATTGGGACTTGTGGATGTGTGAGGGCAACAGGACAGAGGAGTGCAGCTGTACTTTAGGAAAAGTCAAAATTCCTTAAGAAAACTATTCAGTGTTTTAGGCGAGTGAGTGTTGCCTTCTCACAGCTCCAGAGTCAGTCCTGAGCTCAGGTTAATGTCTGTGTGAAGTTTTACATGTTCTCCCTGAGTGCATTCAGGTTTTCTCTTGCTTATCTGGTTTCCTTCTACGTCCAATTGTTACTATCTATGAACAAGTGTGTAAAAGTGTGGTGCGTGACTGGCATCCCATCCATCCACCATGTCCCTGACCACTGGCCTGTAGGATTAATCTCCTGGACTGGATTGTGGAATTTTATATATGAGTGTGTTTCTCACTGGTCTTGTCTGGGGATTGGTTTCCCAAATGCCTCAAACTGTTGATATTATTAATATTGTCTTTGGCAGTGACCAAATTGATCCTGATGTCATGTTATTACTCCCAGGATTTTGAAGATGAAGGGCAGCCGTTTTTAGTCTAAAAGAAAGGGCCAGAAGCTGGACACAGTGTTCTCTGTCCCTGTCACCTTCTCCTAGTTTATTGTCCTCTGTGGTTATATTTGGAGACTAATAAATCATGTTTAACTATAAGCGTTGACAGATACGCTCATAAACACTGGATCCACTACCAAATATAGATCAGAAAAACGTCTTGGTGCTCTGAGCCAGGCACTGAGTTGTTTTATTTGGTTTTTCCAAATGGCTCAAAATTGCCTTTCTTGAAGCAATAATTTGATCTTCCAGTATAATTTTGAGCCATCACTTAAGAAGCCCTTTTGTAAATGTTTAAAATGAAAACATGAGTACTTTCAATGTTTGCCTGTCCATTTCCTCAGGCCAGTCCCTGCCAACTCCTTTAGCAGTACCCAATTCTCTTCAAAACAAATCTCTCCCTCTAACACTTTTACACTTTTCCCCCCACAATACAGGGTTTCTACATTGTAGGCAATTCAAAAATCGAGCATGAGGTTCAAGTAAAAGGTTAACACTATGCACTGTTTTCCTTTTTCTCATGGGCTGAACCACCCACTTAGCTTAAGGTCATGAGCTGAGGCGAATGCCGCCCAGAAGGGGCTGCCCACAAACTCGCACTCCCCATGATTAGACATCCTTCTGGCCTACAGCACATACCAACTCACTTGCCAAGTTAAATAGCACATTTAGTGAATTGGAAGTGAGATTTAAGTGGGTCAGTACAATGAAGCCAATGCTTTCGTCTTTCTAGTGCTAACGTTTTCATCTTTTTTTGTGTTTGTGTGTGTGTGTTTGTAAAAAAATGCTCTTGTTGGAAAAGTTATTATTTTTTTAATTATTTGGAAACAGGTTAATTGTGAACTAAAGACTCCACCCCTTCAGAAAAGACAAAAGGCAGCTATGCTATATAGTGTATTCAGCGTCGCCTTCTTTCACCTCACGTCTCCCTTTTTCCTCTTCTTTTCTCTTTCAAACACTCTGCCTCTGTCTTTATATGTGGGTAAGAACCACTTGCGAGGAATTCTATGGTTCGAATACAGGCCCTTGATGTGACAGCTTTTGATTCCAGGACCCCACTTTTCTTCTCTGAATTATTTTTGTTCCAGCTCTCTATGGTTATTTCAAAAGAAGAGTCTAATAAGTTCATTGGTCGTGAATCCTTTCACTTTTTTCTTCATCTTTTTTTTTTTTCGTTTTTCTGCTCTTCTGCCTTACTACATCAGTACATATAGTTATACAGTATTAATCATCTGGAAAATCGCTGTTTTCTGAAGTGTGGAGCTTTTTATTTAAACTCTTGTCTAATAGTATAATATAAAAGTATAATACATCATTATATCCTACTATCATCATATCATCTTACTGTCCTCTCATGACCGGTCTCTGTGTTTTATTTCACTGCTCAAATTATAAAGAAAAAATCACAGAGAGCGTTAGCCATAATAACACAGATAGTTTGTTACAAACAGACAAATACATTTTTTTATTGTTTTATTTTAATGTTTTCCTTATTTGCAAAAGCTGACAGGACATCTAGTTGAGACTATAGGTGTGCAAAGGCATCGGGATTCCATATTATACATAACATTCCCATAAGCATCAAGTTTTAAATGTTTGTGGTTCAGGGTATAAAGAAGAGTTCAGGTATAAAGCTTTCAGGATAAAGAAAAAGCAACATTATTAATATTTACAGTGTTCATTCCTATATCATTAGTAACTGCCTGGTCGTGGTGCTTCAAATTAAGTTTTATATTTTGGGAATTAGAACCAACAATTTGTTTAGAAAATGTTACAGGCTGATATGACAGGTTATATACAAAAAATTATAAATAAATAAACCCACAATCAGGTTTAGGCCACACCCACATTGGGTTTGAATCCAGACTGGGGTAAGGATATTTGGAGCACGAATCAGACACAGATATACTGGCATTGCACTCATTTTCACTAAAAGCAAAGGATCCTAACCCTCAGCAATAGCTGTAGTATATTATGCCAAATAATTTTATATGTTTGTTCAATTAGATAAGTATCTAGATTTGGAAGCATCCAAAGACTTTACGTACAGAGACATTGTCACTAAAATTAATGATTTATGTATAAATACCATTGATGATAAGGAATGATCATTGTGACATTCTCATAATATACGCTCTTTATGCATTCTTCTGGCTGATGTGTCAGTTCTATAGATAACAAGAAATTCCAATTTGCACATGGTGGAATGCTCTGGTTTGTCATATCAATGCTAAGTGTTAGAGGAATCAAACCATAGCAGCACTGAGGCCCTGGCGACAGGCACCTAATGATGATCTAATTAATCTTTGGACTTCTGATGGCATAAGCGTGATGGGTTCATACATCCTGGATGAGCGGCGTGTTTGTAATGCCAACGTGGCCATCTCCTCAATTACTTCAGCTACAGAGAACTAATGAATCATTTTCAGCAATGCAGACAGTGTTACATTTAGTGAAGTCCTGTGGTATATCACATGTATGTTCCAGGACGTAAAGTTACTCGCCGGAGGTGGTACAGCATGTACTGTGACTATATACAGCATATTTTCCCAACATGCTGAATTACTTTCCCATAATAGCACATTATAAAGTTTTTACTCCTTTTATACTACAGCAATGTGAGTCCAGTGAGTCCTTTTATTAATTGATGAATAGGACATCCCACGTCTGTTTACCCATTTATAGTTACATTTATAAGTAGGTTCCTATCATCACTTATGTTACAGCAGCTGTAAATAGTTATTTCTTCACCAGCTTCTCGCTTGCACAAAGCACAAGCTCCTCTGTCCTGAAGATTTTCCCATGGTGGAAACATACATACTTTACGGATACTGTTACTATAGAAAAACATATTAGAATAAGCACACCTGTGATTTGCCAGTACTACTGTTGGAGCTGCTGTTCCAAAAAAAACCCAAAAAACTCTTTCTGACCATTCACAAAATCCCTAGTCCCTAAATGACCACCTGAGTAAACGTTCACAAATTTAGGACATGGGACAAGGGAATCCTGTGATGAATTGGTAGCCCATAGCAGAGGTCAGTAGTTAAAGAAGTTACAGTCTGTAGAACCATGGCATTCATTCAAGAGCTAATTTGTGCTGCACTTGGAGGAGTGAAGGGTTTCGATGTGGGGGGTGTGTGCTGGCTTCACCATGTTGAGGGAGGAGAAATCAGGAGGCCATGATCAGGCTGCTGCTTACAGGGACCAGCTGGTTCTGCCTGTCCTGGCACTGGTCCAGGCCTTCCTTTCCTGCCTCTTTCAGTCTCTCTGTCTATCTCTGTTTCTCAGCCTCTACTTCCAGGGTTGATCCTGATTTAATTACAATGTATTTCATAGAGCCAAAATAGAGAAAGATTGAAAGAGAAAAAAAGAAGGATTCCTCACAGTTCTAAGAAGTTCAGATGACTTTGAAATTAAGGGTATTACAGAGTAGGGCTGCAAATTTCTTAACTGATTTGCTCTAGTTTTGATGTAGACATTTATATGCCAGTGCGACATTTTTAAGAAAGGTGAGTTGTACAGTGTGTCATTTCCATATAAGCCTTTGCCAAAAAAGGTGTTTTGTACAGCTTAAAAATTCCTATCTGCTTTGTTATACTTTTTTCCCATTTGTTTATTTTTTGCTTGTTTCATTTCACAAGAGGTGAAATGACACGCTAACGATGCGTAACTATGCATTATAGCGTTTATACCTAACATCCTCAGGGATTACATTAACTAATTGACCTACAGATCAACCACAATTAAATTACTCTCTGCGCTCCTTGTCCTCTTTGCAGGATTACACTCGTATTTCTGATAGTGCAGCATGGATTAGCAGTCGCATGTGGACATGCGTATGGGACACGCTAATGAGATTAGAGTCCTATTAAGTTTACTTGCTTTTTATATCCCCTCAGTTTTCTCTTGTCCATATCTGCCAAGGTTAGGAGTATGTCACTCATTATAGAGATATTATACATAGAGAAATTGCAGAGATATTCCATGCTGGAATTTGTGATGTTAAGACAGAGGACCTGCCAACCCCGAAAAGCAACAATGAATAGTGCTGGGAGAGGAGCTAGACTTAGAAATACAACATATCTGCAAGTTTCCAATATATTCCAGATTTATTGATTTCAGAAATTAGTATTAGTTCAGGTTTACTGCTCAACTGATAAATAATACCCTTTAACAGTAGAAAGAAATGTTTGTGAGATGTTTTAGAAATAAAAGATTTATCTATTTTTAATAGTGTCTCTATTTACAAAACCCTAGTTCAATGTCTCTTGTAATTATCTTTGTAAATAATAAAAAAAATAAAAAAATAAGTTTTCAGTTTTTCCCAGGAAGAACCATGTTATGATTTGGTTTTGTTTAAATTTTGGTTTATCTTAAATAATAAATACTTTTTTTTTTTACATAATGTGTATGTATATATAGATTTTTATATTATTTTATAGATATATTTTTAATATTATGCTATTATATATATATATATTTTTTTATCTTAATAAATACCCATCTGTCCATTTTCAGCACAGATTTGCGAGGAACCTGGAGCCTCTCCCAGAGAAGCAGAAATCAAACCTCCAACCTTAGAGGTGAAGGCAAACCTACTAAACACACTGATTATTTCTGATTACTGAACTCAAAATATTATTCATATATTTTACCTTGACAGAAAGTAAAGGCATTGTGTTATTGTGGGAAAAACTTTAGCTTGAAAAGATAGTCCTGGCCAAAATAACACATGAGAGAGAGAGAGAAGAGAGAGAGAAGTGGGTACAGCTTCCAATGAGGTCAATTAAATGAATACTGGAGCATTCAAAACACCTCCGCAGTTGTCAATCATGCTAGATTCAAATATCAAGTGGCTCAGCTGCTGTTTTTATTGGAGGGGAAAAAAGGAAGGTGGCTGTTTTGGTGTATTTTTAAGTGAGAACCTGTAGCAGCATACTCCAGTGTCAAAACATGGAGCTCGTATTCAAAATGTGTGAAGGTTGGCAGGTCTGCCACCATCACCCCACTTACATGTACTTTTGCCGGGAGGGAAGCCAGACTAATCTAGTCATTATATTGGCTGTGGAAATGACTCTTAAGTCAAGATCCGTCGTGTCCTTGTTAATTAGCCTCTTTACAAAAGCGACCATATGATGTTGGGTTTCCACTGTTTCATCATGGTTTAGATGAGCTACCATGTACCTCTAGGTCATTGCCTTAGTGTAATGCTTCTTCTAAGATTTTAATGACTGTAATTGCATGCTGGTAAATGGCTTCAACAGCATGTATTTTGAAACCGTGCATGTTAGAGCCAAAAATGATATTTACGTTGGTTCAGTATTCCATTCGCCTTCACAGTAACCCACAGCACAAAAGTGTGTGTGTGTGTGCATGCGTGCGTGTGTGTGTGTGTGTGTGTGTTATCATTGATCAATGATACATAGACTTCAGAAACATTTAACATTAAAACAGTAAATCTAATAGGCTTGATTCAAGTCATTTTAATTCAGTTCAATTTTTTCAGATATCTGGAAGCAGATTAAGATCCCTAATGAGCAAGCCAGATGTGACATGGCAAGAAACTACACCCAAGATGACATGAGGGAAGAAATCTGGAGAGGAACCAGACTCAGAAGGGAAGTCCTCCTCTTCTGGATGACACTGAAGAGATTATAAATAAATCATTACTCTTCTACAACTCTATAGCACAAAGTCAGACAGTACTTCAGTAGGTGTGCTGAAAGGATATTCACTATGAGCATTTTCAGTCCTGGAATAAATTCAGGACAGTCTTCATGATTACAGTACCGGTTCTTATGTACTTATCCACTTTAACGAGGGTGAGACTGTGTTTTTGGAGTTATTGTCAGCCAGTCACTCAGACTGAGGCTGTTGTTATTAGCTCTGCAGTGACTGTAGTACACACCACTGGGCTGTGTATCGCTCTACTTACTACTGAATATGGTCGATCTTTGATCCACAGTGGCCCTTGATCCACAATGCCCTCTACAGAGCTGGCACATTAATTAAATTCACACCCCAGTGTGCTTTATTCCACTATACGACATACATGCTGCACGTTTATATTACACCTTCCTCCTCCCCTCTGCGCAGTCTCTCTACCTCTCCCGGATTAGAACATCGTTTTACAGCCAACCAGGAACATGTACTTGAATTATAGTTATCTAGCTTGGGGCCTGTGTTGAAAATCACTGAATAATTGCAATCAGATTATTCTAATCAAGTTCTGGAACTGTAATTATAGGTTGCAGTCATTTAAACTGCCCTGGAAGTCCCAGCCACTGATTGTCGGCTTATTAAAAGTTTATGTCCGAGATAAAATTAATGAAGAGGATTGTAATCGCTCAGCTGCCTGAGCACTGCTGAAGAATGGCAGAGTTCTCTTGAGGTGACGGTGAGCTGCAAGATTGTGGACCAGTGGCCTCTCGCTTCGGTTCAATCGTGATCATATGAGCAAATTAATGAACACATGCAGTAGAAAAAACACTCACTGGCCAGTTTAGAAGCAACACCTGTATCCTATTCATGCAATTATCCAATCAGCCAATCATGTGGTAGCAGCAATGCTATGCATAATATCATGCAGATACAGGTCAAGAGCTTCAAGTAATGTTTACCTCAAACATAAGAATGGGGGAAATGTCAGTGACTCTGAATGTGGCATGCTGAGAACAACAAAAACATCCTTGTTTATGACAGGTTAGATGTGTTGTGTATTCAGATATGCTTTTCTGCTCACTACAGCTATAAAGAGTGGTTGTTTGAGTTACTGTAAACTTCCTGTCAGCTCAAATTATTCTCTCTAACCTCTCTAAAAAAAACTTCTCTGATTAATACAAACTGTATAACTGCAGAGTTCACTCTTTTTTTTTTTCCTGTACCTAAACTTTAGAGACTGGTGTGTGTGTGAAAATCCCAGGAGATCAGCAGATTCTGAAATGCCACAGTTAAAATCACAGAGATCACACTTTTCTGTGCTCTGATGTTTGACATGAACATTAACTGATGCTATTGCCCAGTATCTGTATGATTGTATGCATTGCTGCTATATGATTGGTTGATTAGATGAATATATTTGCATGAACTTGTTCCTATTAAATTGTCCAGTGAATGTATTTTCCCTTCACAAATTGCATATGTGTACTAATGACCTTATTTGCACCAAGGAGCTTTATTTGTTGCCAATGTGAAATGTTAGGTGACTTCAAGAGCCGCCAAGCTTGTCAGGAAGGCATGAGAATTACAATCTGCAGTGTGTGTGACAGCGGAACGGCCAGTATAATCCGGTTTACCTGCATCTGCGTCGGTGTGTCACTAAACATAAATGCAAGAAGAGGGGATTGAGGAGTGTGGGAGAGGAAGTGTGTGCGTATGTTCTGGAAAGGCCATTGTCAGAACTCATAATTCAATATGACTAATCACAGTGGCTGCTGCCAAATCATGAGACTAGCTGACAGTCAACCCTACTGTAATTTGATAAAGCTGCAGTTCTCAAGAGTAAAATGAGAAGCAAGGACAGGGTTTGTACCTGGGAGGTGCTCTTCCTCGGTTGCCCCCCCTCTCTTCGCCAGACACACACATAGCTCCTTGAGCGTAATCTTCCTGTTCAGCACTCCAAAACCTTCCAACTGGGGGGCCAAGCCATCGTGTGTCTCTCACCTGCTCATTGACAAGAGGTAATAAAAAGTGCCATGGGTTTACAGGAATAATCAGCTGCAAAATAAGCAGCATCTAGGTGTTGTTAAACACACACAGATTACAAAAAATTGATCGTAATGGCTTTCACTGTGATTACTCAAATAGGCTTCATGCCTCATTCTTTAGAAAAGCAGGTCACATTGCAGTCTCTTTGTCATGTCTGTATAACATCCTGATCCCATAAAACTGGCAAAGAAAGGTGTTTGCATATCTTGAGAGGATTGCAACGTGTGATATATCAAGGACGAGGCATATTTTTGGACGGTTCAGCATTACGTAGCATTGCAGGAAATGAATGAGTGGCTCAATGAGGTCAGCACCAGTGTGTACTCTTAATTAAATCTGTTTGAGAATAATGAAGGGTATATACACATGTAAAGAATTATCTAGTTTGACCTTTATTTCACTGACCATAGATTTTGGTGGGGCAGAATGACGTTAATGTCAACATTAATAACACTAAGCCGAAAGGCTGTCCACAACTGACTTTTGCTATAGGTTGCAATCTACTGTATTGCTATAATGTCATCCAGTTGTCATGTATCTTTGTTAAGCTTTGTTTGTTGCAGCACATGTTTACCAGGTTTTAGCAACATTTCCATGCCAAATTCATCCCAAATGCCACACAGTAGGCTTGAAATTAAACTAAAATATTGTGCAAAATGCTACTCCCCCTCCACTGAAAATGTTCATGTATTGTAAGCCAGTGATTTCTGCCCTAATGGGTGTCTATTAGTGCTTGTTCTAGCTCCCGTTTTTGACCAATAGGTGCAATAATATCTCTGTGGAGCTAAATGGGTCCATGACCTCACTGCCCTACGATTGCTGCCCCTTTGATGAGTCACAACCGCTTTATTTACATTTATAATCATTACCTTGCAGTTGTTCATGATTCTCTAAATCTACTTTTTTTTCTATCAAACACTGAAACAGTGTGAGATCGTCACATCTGTTCACAGAGGTTTGGAAATGTTAACCGTTTCTGTACTTAAGCGGCAGCTGTTCTCTTTAAGGTCAGCCTGAGCACATTAGCTAATTGGAGATTGTAATACTTCTAATTAGTTTAGATGACGGTGGGAACAAAAGAAGACACAGTTTCCCCGACTTATTCATTTCTGGCTTCTTTGTGTGAGTCCGACTGAGAGAAAGTGCTCTCTGACTGTAATTACTTCTCCTAAAGTGTCCACCTTAATGCACCACTGGAAATAAATAAAGAAGTCGAGGTTGGACATGGTGCTTTATCTACTATCTCAAAAAGGTGAAGATAGTGGTACATCTTCAGTGCCATTAAAGCACTATCTTTGCCTTGCGTCCCTGAAAAAAAGTCGATTTAAAGTGTCTAATGGGTGTCTGGTTGATTTTATCTAGGTGAGAATTGAACAGCTGGCCAGTGATTAGTGATTTAAGGTTATCAGTATCTAATGGGTCACTGTGATCTTGTGTAGGATACTTGAGTGATAGGCAGGTTAATTGTCTTGAAATTGGTTCACTTAGACCCAAATTTACTTCATACTTGTCTGTGAGGGTTTGATTGCTGTAATGGTAAATGGAGCGAGCCTTTAATTTGGTTTTAAATCAGAGCATCTGTGGTATTGTGCGTATACAAAGGAAGATAAGATGTAGCAATGGTATTTTTTCGGAAAGGAAATGTCAGAACAAAGCCGTGATTGTCACGACTGCTGAAAATTCAGCCCCATTTTACAGGTGCAAGTTACCCAAGAATCACCCAACCCTGTCTCTTAAATACTTAGGATAAAACTGGCAGGTTATTACACTTTTCAATTCCAGAGTCAAATATAAAAATTTCTATTACAAGGACAATGAATTACTGTGCCAAATGGCAAATGTGCATCCTTGTCAGGTGGAGTGTACTCTGATGGCCTTTCCTCAAACCCTGGATGGGCAGATTTGATCTCTCCTAATGGTTCTCCTAGAAAGGGTAATTATGCCATGGTCAAAGCTAATTTGCTCTGTGCCAGATGAACTGTTGTATTTTATTGTAGGCTGACATTTGAAAGTAATTATGGCACTGTTGACCCTAGCCTGTTCAGCTTCAGAGCACTGTCTTCAGTGGCCCGTCTCTCTCTCTCTCTCTCTCTCTCTCTCTCTCTCTCTCTCTCTCTCTGGCTGCTGGTCAGGACTGTATAACAAGGCAATGACACGGAGAGGGAATACCATATGGGGCTCTGGTGAACGGCCCAAACGCGCTCACCCGAGCTTCATCAACAACCTCCACTGAACACGGACTAAGTGTTTCATGTATTTTTTTTTTTCTTTGCCATGTTTCATAGCTCTCTTCACTAGCCATTCTACATGGATCCATGTATTGATAAGAATGCTATTATGTGCCTCAGTGATCATATCCTCCTGGACTTATTACGGTGGAATTAAATAAGAACAAGGTCACGCTGAGCCTCTTCCTAAAATTGCCTGCCTCAAATGAAGTGGCAATGAGAGCAATTATGGGTATTTTCTGTCAGCGCTGAGCTTTTTGTGCATGATTGCTGGCAACAAATGTCAATCAATAGACACTCTTCACGAGTCCACTGTGTATTGAGGAGTAAACCTGATACAAGATTACTTCCAGTACTCATCACTAGGCTGGATGCTATCATTTAGTTCTTGTATATTGATGAGTATGGCTCTTTAGCTTATTTAAAACTGATCTGCTCAGTCCCAATACTGTACTGAGACATCAGTAGACATTCAACATCAATGTATCCTACAGTCTCAGATCAGCATTTACCCTATAATCTGTAGTGTATATTCTATTGTGTAGTGCTGTGTAAGTCTATACAGTACTGTTGTGTATAATGTATTGTGTAGTGTAGGTTATAGTGGGTATGTTCTATTGTATAGTGCTGCAGGGTATAGTCTGTTGTATAATGTTGTATAGGATCTATAGTGTAGTGTTGTGTATAATCTATTGTGTAGTGTAGTGTATAGTGGGTATATTCTATTGTGTAGCACTGTTGGGTATGGTGTATTGTGTATCATTGTGCATAGTCTACAGTCTATTGTGTAGCATTGTATTCAGTTGTGTAGTGATGTGCAAAATGTACTATTGTGTATAGTCTATTGTGTACTATTGTGTATAGTCTAGTGTCTAGTGTTGTGTATAGTCTATTGTGCAGTGTTGTGTATAGTCTCTTGTCTGACTGTTTGCACTAGTGTCTGCTGCTGGAGAAACTATAATTCATCCCTCACTCAACACTTCTGTGATGAGAAGCAATGACAATAAAGTTGACTTTGACTTTGACTTTGACTTTGAAAGGCAGCGTGTCCATCCCTGACCACTGTGGAATGTGGTGTGAGTGAGCGGTGAATGAATCACAGAGCATCTCTGAGATGATCCCGTTTACACCTGTACTGGGCACTTACCACTTTTGATTAAATTACTTGAGACGCATGTTGATATCAGGTGTCAACACAGCCTGAGGGATAAAATCACTCGGGTTCTCAGTGGACATCTCAGTCCACTGCCAAGAATAGATAAGAGTTTTAATATGACCTGTTAGAAAAATTATTTTCATGATCATTCTTATTTAACATTAGGTGTGTAACTCAGTGTCATTATCTGTAATCGTTTGTGTTTAACGCTCCAAATATTCACACATCATTGATGTGTACATGTCTAAAAACCTGTCACTTGCCCAAACTGCCTCAATCATATGTTTTTTTTTTTTTTTTTAAATCCTATTAGTGCAGTTATTATTTATGTTTATACATTCCATCAGTTTTGTTGGTTCTACAGTATTTCCTATATATAATATATATAATACATGATCACATGAATTATCTTTTTCTCCTGTCCCTTGATGAATACAATTGCATTCTTCATTCTTGAGCCTGTATCACATGAAAGTAAAAACCTTCCCCTCCACTTGGTAATTTTTTAGGATTCAGTATAAAGCCAGATAAAATGCCCTCCAAAACATCAAACAGATGCCCTTTCAGGCAAGCTTCTTAAAAAATAAAAATAAAAAAAATCACCAAAAACAACAACAAAAGAAAAACAGTAGTCCATGACCTATCTATTTTTGAACATGTTCAGTCTGTCAGTCGGAATAATGTACTAGCAAACCTGGCTTACCATTTGGATAAATGACTTTAAGTCCATTTAAAAACTAATTTAAAAAAACACGTTTTAATCATTTCTTATGTATGAATTTTTTATATTTTTACATTTTTTTTTTTATATTTCAGTATGATTATTTGCTTTCAGCATTTTGGACTCTAGAGAATGGTTATATGCAATAAACATTTTCATGTTTGTCAGATACCGCTGAATTAATTCTATTAAAAAAATAAAAAAAATAAAAAGTTGTTTTAATAAGAGTATGTGTTTTTTTATTAGATGAGCAATGAATATCCTGCATAGTCGCTGCCAAAAAAGACACTATAATATCCCCTCCCATTGTCATTGTTAACTTAAAAGACAATTTAATCAACACTGGGATTGATATTGCTGCATAAATAATGATCTTGGACCAAATGGCGTCACCGCTGATCCTTCAAGTCTGACACTAACAAACGTGGCCAAGTTTAATGCTGAAACTGCACTGTACAGGTAGCCTTGCCAAGTTTTTTTTTTTTTTTTTCATTTCAATCACATTTCTTGCGTGGCCCGGGCTGTCTGTTATAAACGATCCTTTATTTCTCTGGCACTCGTTTGCCAGCGTCGTGCTGCATCTAATAAAGACTGTGACACTTGTGACACTTCAAACATGTCGCCACCAACAGCTCACTGACAACAAAGGGGGCCCGGCAGCGAGCAGCGGCCTTTAATGGCGGCTGTGCTTGGGCCAGCCCAGCAGGTGTGCCACTGCATCTCTGCGCCTCTTAACGGCCCTCTCTCATTTCGCCTGACATGCCGGACAATGGTGCGAAAAAGCCCCTTCACCCACACGCGCACAATGAGACAAGGCGGTTGTTTTTGTGCTGCTGCTGTTTGCAGGAACATAGCCACGTAAACACCCTCCGTGTGCTCAATTTGCTCAGCTGTACTTCAGAATGTGATGAAAGTAGAATAAAAAAGGGGGTTGTATTGAGACAGGGGCTTTGTAAGTGCTTACTACTGATACTAATAGCTGTTTTCAGATGCGTGCTTAATTGTGTTTCTTAACTGTGCACTAAATGTGTTTCTTAAATATTCATACAACATATATGATGAAGAATTTGTACAGTGCATGTGATCAGAGATGAAGAGTTGCAGTATGGATCGCAGTGTATTTGTAAGCGGTAATGTATGTGTGCACCCTCATTTCCCCCCTCATGTTGAGGCCTTGTTTGAAGTTATTTGGCCAGGCAGTCAATCAGGCTTGGAATTGGTTTGTGCAACATTAAACAATTAGATTTGAGGATCAAAGCCCTGTTCAGTTCTATAAGCAATAGGGGGTGTAAGTGAATACGAAGGCCCACTGAGCATTGTGTGGCTGAAGTTTCTCCCTGCCGTGTTTTTGGAAGCATTACACTCGATATAGAATGAAATAGACAAGAGACACACAATATACTTACAGATTCTTCCAAAATACCAAAGCAATTGAACAAATAAATATTATTGTTGGTGTTGGTTTAGATAAGATTCTTGCTTTGAATAATACAAATGTACATCCAATGTATAAGGACAGATTTTTAAATGATTTGTTCAGCAGAAGGTAACGAGTGTTACAGTTAAAGATTTTCACATTATAACAAAAATATCATGGGTCACTGGGTTAGAGTGGTAGATAAAGGGTTAGATCAAATATTTTTAGACATCTGTGTATACAGTATATAATAACAATCATTTTAAATAGATGAAATGCCCATATTTTTTCTGTCTTAGATATTTTTCAGAGAAACCTTTTATAAAATCTCTTACACTGTCAGTATTGTTGTTATAAACTGTAAGTGAGAATGCCTGTGAGTGAGGAAAGGGGACGGAAAATGTTATTTCTTCACCAAAAATAAATAGTTGTTTCATTTAGAGCTGGTCAGCAGTGCCATGTGAATAAAGTTATATAAAGTATATATGAAGTTATGAACATGTTACTGTATGAGTAGCAGCAGAAGAACAGACGATTTTATAGTTGACATTTTCAGTTCAGCTTGCGTCCTCTATGTAAAGAACTGTTGGGTTGCTGTAGCTTAACTTTGGGGAATTCCAGAGGAAGGGGATTGTGAAAGCCAACCTACATTTTTGGGGTGACAAAACGGGTGAGAAGTGCCAGAGTAAGGAGGTTGATTGCACAGAAATAGATGGAAATAATTATTTTAATAAGTATGTTGAAAAAGTCAGTGGTGAGGTAACCATCTGGTCATACACCATGACTAACTGTGACACTGCAACAACCCTGACATCTGTGTGTGTGTGTGTGTGTGTGTGTGCTTCACCTTAAAAAAGGGACTAAGGTTGATCTGTGGTGAGCACAGCAAGTCCTTAATCAGTGTGTGATATATTAAGAATGCTTCTTTCCTTCCTGTATTTTGGAAATTAGGGGATATTTGGACAATGTTTCCTTCTATTCCAGTCCAAATATAACTTTATTGCTATTAAAATATATGACTGTGATATAAAACAGAGTTTATATTGTCTATAGGTGATTTCTAAGCATTTGTAGGTATTTGTTCCTGTGTGACTTTTTTTTAAATACTTTATATAAAATATAAAAATGTGCTTATAAGAAGTCGGAAAATGTAAGCGTTCAGATTCCAGTGGTCTGCGGTTTAAAAAAATGTAAACTGGGACATCTACAATAAATCTTTCCCTGTGTGAGGCGAGAGTAATTAGATCTTTACTCCAATGGCGCTTCAGTGCAAAGTGAGCAAATATTCTGCTTCTTCTGAATGAATTTCTTCCTATTAGTACTTGGACATCAGAGTAATCAGAGCAAAATGGAGTTGATGGCACTCTCAGATGTAGAGATGAGGACATTATCGTCCTCTTTTTAACTGCAAGTTCAGTGGAATGGACAATTATTGGAAAGGACACTTAGTTTAGTCATTTGAAATAATAGCCACTAATGTTTGTGTGTCATTTTGAGGCCTTTTTTTAATGAAACACTGCCTTTAAAGACTATTGCTTTACAGCCCACTTCATTGTGCAGAGCCAGCCTTGTTCCCTTCGTCTGTTTTAAGGTCTAATCCTTATTTGAATTGTATGAGTCTTTTTCTCAGCATTCCTCATGAACGCTTCCTTAATTCATCATGCAATCAACCAACCATATAATTTAAATACTTCTTTGGGAATTAGTGTAATGTTATGATAATTACGGCACAATTTGGTGTCATAATTTCTGCCTGGTAAAAAAAAAAAAAAAAGATGGCATAAAAGGTGTGTAATAGGAGAATTTTAATTACTTAATAAATTGTAGGAAAATATAATGAAGAAGGCGGTATGGAAAATGAGCTGGCATCTGCAGCAGCTCGATACAGCGTCTGACCTACAATACAGCATGACATTAATATGAGTAAAAACCGGAGCATCCAAACTCTTGCTTTAAATAAACAAGGAGAGAAGATTCTCGGGTCGTATTCAGACTTGGTGTCTCTGGTAATTCAGCTGCAGCAGACGGACATTTACACTTGGGTTTTCATGTGTCTCAAATGCATCATTACTGACCACTTTTTATCACATTTTGTCAGTAGTGGTGTTGCCAAATCACAAAAAAAGCGATCTGATCGTTGTTTCTAAATGAATTCCACAATATTAAAAAATCTATTTAACTTTATTAGATCATTTTAAGTATATGTCAGGCACTAACACTTGGCAGATAGAGGCCCAGCATTGCAAAATAACTAGTAATATTCAAATGTAATGACATTATTTATCACTAAAGTTTGAGAGAAAATTTCCTTAACATTCTTTAAATATTTATAGGTGCTAAAATTGTCCTTTATTATTCAAATTCTATTATAATTCCATTGTTGTGATGAGAATAAATAAATCAATTTAGTCAAATACATTCCTTCATTTATCTTTAGTAACCACATACTCTTAGATTAGACTCTGGATGGGACCCCAGTCCCCCATAGAGCACCGAGCATACACTCTCACCTAGGGGTAATTAAGAATAGCCATTTTAGCCACAGGCATATTTTTCGAGAGGTCAGAGGAAACTGGAGAAGAAGTCAGATGAAGTCTACATGGACATGAAAAGAACATCTGGATCTCCACAAGAATAATAATGACCAAAGCACTGGATCAAAACACCTGTTCATACAGTAGGACTTGTGTGTTTGAAAGTAGAAGTTGCATGATCATTATTAAATGTTTGAGTATATTGATTGAAGCCAGACCTTTAAAAAACATGAATAATGAATAAATGTCAATAAAATCTCACACCTGGCAACAGACACACATTACTTTTTTATACTACAAGTGTGATATGACCTCATACTTCCCAAATGGTCTGAGAGATCATCTCAGAAGGCAGGTTTTAACCTATTTTTAGCTAAAGGCATTCAAGACCTTAATAGCAGGTTCAAATATCAAGGCTACTGAGTAAACAAATGAAGATACTGACCTTGTTTAATGCTTTAAAGTGATTTGAAGTGAATGTTTTGTCTTATTGGTTAAAGGGGGGTTGGGTATGCTGGCTTAGTGGTTAATACATTGGCCTCACACCTATGGGGTTGGGGGATCGAGAAGGGACCTTCTCCTTGTGCATTTCAGGGGTTTCCTCTAGGTTTCCTCAACCAGTCCGAATACATGCACTGTAGGCTGACCGGGATTTTTAAACTGTCCATAGTTTCTGAGTGATTGTAATTTTACAGGTATCCTCTGTGAAGGATAACAGACCCTGGATAAGGATGTATGGATGAAAATGCTTTTTGAGTAAAAAATATTCTATTTATGGACGTTTGTTTTACTGGACCACAGTTTGTTAGATTTGCAGACTGGTCAGTTGAACATACACAGAGAGATTTAAGCATCTCACATCTGACCTACTTAAATCTTCTTTGGCAGTTGGTATGAACCTACAAGGGGTGTGTCATGAATTTGCAGGATGGTGTTTGTGTTTCAACACCTCATCCATCACA
The DNA here is from genome assembly GCF_019097595.1 of Hemibagrus wyckioides. Taxonomy (NCBI): domain Eukaryota; kingdom Metazoa; phylum Chordata; class Actinopteri; order Siluriformes; family Bagridae; genus Hemibagrus; species Hemibagrus wyckioides. Next base: position 13,969,118 of record NC_080731.1, read on the forward strand.
TTTGTCAGTGATTGACATGGCCACTTAAGTTCTAGAGGTGATGGTGGGTGAGGAGGCAGGGCACTAGCACCAGCGTGTGGGTGTGAATTAAAAAAACTCTCTCTCTCTCTCTCTCTCTCTCTCTCTCTCTCTCTCTCTCTCTCTCTCTCTCTCACTCACTCACTCACTCACTCTCTCTCTCTCTCTCTCTCTCTCTCGCTCTCTCTCCTGCCAAATGGTGTGGTCATCTCTAGCATAATGGCTCATTGTGCATTGTGGGCATGTGTTAAGCGTTATACTGCATCCACTGTGCTGAAGCAACATCATCAACACAAAGATGTTGGAATTATAGCGGAACTACGATCAATGATTCATTAACCTTTAATAAAACTTGAGTTGATATGAGAATAGTGGAGTGGAGTGGAATTGGACCAATAGTGGAGTCTATGTATTTTCATCAATGCCACAGACCAAAAAAAAGTTCAGTCCAAGGTCGCTGAGTCCTTAGTGTACTTGCAAACCATGACAAACAAGGACTCTTTTAATGCAAGCATATTGTAAGGCTCTCATGTGGCTCTGCTTTTCCAGGCTAGCTGGGATCAGAAAATAAGGATGTGGAAATTGCATTCTGGTGAGCACAATGCACAGTAACACATTTCCTTCAGTCTTGCTCACTAACTCTTAGGAGACAGGAAAAAAAAAAACATTACAAAGGAGTGAGGCTTGTTGCAAAAATGCTCCCTAAGCTCACACTGTCTTGAGCTCCCTGTTCAACTAGCTGCAGGAACATTGTCTGACTTTTTCACCTGGTCAAATCCCACTGCATTACGCCGCCAGCATCTGGGGTTTCTACCCATGGTCTGAATGCATAATGCGCTCATGTTTACTATTTTCATCCAGACCAGTTTGTGGTTAAAAATTCTTTAGTAGACTGTGTTATAGATAATAATTAGCACTGTGTAGGCCAGTGTGCCAGTCATGAAATGAGACTCGACAGCAATAAAATCTGCTTCTAGAGGAAATATTCTAGGGAAGCTTTGCGATGTGGGACCTGTGTTCACCATTATTCTGACATTTATCATTAGTGTTACACGGAACCCAGAGAAAGGCACATGTGCTGGAATTATTTGACAATTCATTAATGCATTTAGGAAGCTTGGAAGCACAGAGGTTGGTAACTCGTGCAAGTCTTGATTGACATATGTTTTATATCAGTCTAACGTTCCTACTGAAGCACTCGGCACCGGGTGATCAGACGAGCGCTGCGTGCCTCACTTTTGAACTGATTAATCAGCTACAGAAATGCTCTGGAAGCCAAACTCTGCCAGCAAGAAGCTTTTGTACCAAATCTTTGCTTAAAGAAAAGAGAAATTTAAAAATAATAACAAGCAATAAGGTATGAGTCAGAGCACAGCAGGCTAATGAGATTCACTGAGGCCAGACTGTGGCCCTCTCACTGTCGTATGCAGTGCTGATAAAATATCGCCGCGCAAAAGACGATGAAATTCCTCCATGCGCTAAGCAGAAACAATTAAGGGACAAACAAACCCCTAATGCTGAAGAAAAAGCCGAGGAGCTGCGCGTCTTCACAGATGACTTAATTTGGTGTGGGAAAGCTGGCAGCTCCTCTGAAGTGCTGCCTCTCCCCCTGCTCCTTCGGGTTGTGGCGTGACCTTCAGCGCCGCTCCACCCGCAGGAAGCCATGTTTGATTCTCTGTCCGCCGAGACGCCCGCTTGACAGCAGAATGGTATCATAGGACCCGAGTGGAGGAATTTCTCTTTCTCTGTCATCATTAAGGGGCGTCCCCCTACAGTGAGGGGAATGAAAAGTACGATTTAATGTTCTCGGGAGAGTGGCAGCAGAAGAAAAGCTCAAAGCCTCGCATGCTGCTTTCTGAGTGGGTCACTCCAGCCCTCGCAGCGAATGGGATGTCCCTGTGGAATTTGCCATAGACTTGCCTGAAAAGAAAGGGATTAAGGCCCTTTTAAGGATGGAAATGTAACAAAAGGACCACTTTTATGATGTAGCAGCATAAAATGAGGGCCTCCATTGTGCTGCCGATTGCAAAAGATCTTTGAAATGAGGCGGCCTGCTATGTGCTCCCCTGTCCCCCATGGGTGCTTGCGGGTTTGTACAAAATGACTTGTCTACATTAGAGGCGCTGGGGCTCTTGCCTTCAAGAGGCAAAGTACAAGATTATTGGTTTGTTTCTATTTTCAAGCCTCTCTCTCTCTCTCTCTCTCTCTCTCTCTCTCTGTCACCCCCACCCTGGCACCCCCACCCCCCTCCTCGAGTGCATCAGATGAAGGCTGGGTCCCACTGAAAGTTGGTTAATTTGGAGAGTGAAAGCGTAATTAGCAACCCCGCAGGCTAGCTTGTGTGTGTGTGTGTTTCACTGTAAAGCTCTCCGCCACAGCAGCCAGTGAGAAGGGACAGGGGAAGTAAGCTGACACCCCAGCTGGTGTAGCAATGCCTGCTAGGAGACAGACTGTATATTTTTGTATGATTTCCTTTCTTTTAGTCTTCCGATTTATTTTTATTACTGTGATCTGACATGCTGTGAATGCTGATACATATACAAACACACTTTCCTTTATCTTTGCTGTGTTTTTTTTTCTAGCTTGGTATCTGAAATAACCAGCTTAGCGAGAGACGTTCGGAAAACATGATACGGCGTGTGGAAAAACGGGATAGAAAGAACGGCAAATGCGGCATCTGCTATTTATCAAGTTAAAAAAAACGTGTTTCAAAGCTTCAAGCAGAGCAGGCGCTGGTGCTTGGAAGCATGTTCAATGTAAATGCAAGCAGAGCTGGGAAATCTGTAGCTCTGGGCTGAGCTGAACACCAAAGGGCTGCATCTGTGCGTGTAGCTGGAAGGAATGTAGACGTGTGAACACTAGAGGGGGAGCTTAGCCATGGCACAGGAGCCTCTGCACTGGATTGAAATGGAGCTCGGCATCCTGGATCTCCACCAACTCCGAGCACCAAGCTGGCGAGAGGGCAAAGGTCAGAGGGCTGAGAAGAACAGAGAGCCAATTTTATTCTCATTCTCTCTAAATGGGTCAAACACAAAGTGTTTGCTGGACACATTTAATTTTTCAGTATTTTTTCGTTTCTGTCAAGGTTAAACTTTTTTTTCAATGAATATTTATTCATAATATGAATAATACCTTAAATATGTGTGTTTAAAATCTCATGATTTATAAATTCATGCGTAAAGCATCAGTCAATAACTCATAATAACTTTATCATTTCAAATGAAGTACTGCAATCATCATACCTGTTTAGAAGAACAATGTAGACACTATAACACTAATATTTGTAGTACAATTTATTATTCAGTTAGTTAGTTAGTTAGTTAGTTAGTCAGTTATTGACATTTAGTTTGTGTACAAATCTTTCATTTATTTATTTATTTATTTATTTATTTATTTATTTATTTATTTATTATGATTATAAATAATTTTAAATCATTTTAAATCATTTATTTCTTAGGTTGTTTTACATATATGTAAAAAAATAAGCAATCTTCATTTCAATTAAATAAATTACACCTGTAATGACCTGGCCTAATGTTTTATAATGGTTTATTTACTTTTATTTTCAGTTTCAGAAAACAATGTGCATGTTATAATGCATTAAATCCTAAAAAGCATACTGTATGTGTGTTATAGCACATTACAACAGTGTATTCAGTGTTATTATGAACAGATATTATAATCTCTTATAAAACATGGCATTATACAGTCATCTACTTATGCTTTATTCTGTGTTATACATGTAACTGTAACTACTTTGGCTCATGCCAAATGAAATATAAGATATTCTGTATGCTACAGTCTGTGATGCTAAATGCATTCATAATGCTTTATGAATAGATATATATGTCATAGAAAGTGTAACCAAATGCTTACACGCTGAGTGCCAAATGTGAGCATACAGTATGTGAGCTAAGTGTGTAAACATATCTGTGGTTAAGGGGAGGAGCATGTTGCCACATTATATGTGCGGGAGTGAGCTTTTAGCAGTCTTCACTAAGATATAGAGCTTTTAAAAGCCCTCTGGAGGCACTCTAATATCAGGAGTGGGATTATTAGAAGAGCTGTCTGCTTCCCTCTGCCTCTCTTCTAACCTCAGTGCCTTCGCCATCATTTAAATGTCTGAGGAATAATTGAATGAATTATCATAAAATTTTTGACAAATTCATTGAGTCGGGCCCTGGCAAACGAGCAAGAGGTTTCCTTTCATTTAAGCCGTACAAGACATGACATTTGAAATTAGTTTATATGCGGCCAAGACCTTTCGCTTTTTCACTGGTGCTATGAAGAACAAAAAAGTGGTAAGGGCAAATAGGCAGGCTTGAGGACTATATATCAGGCTAAAGCAAAGCAAACAGGAGATTTAACAGCTTCTCACTAGTTCAAAAGTATGGCTTTAGAAGAAAAAAAAGGAGGAAAAAAAAACGGTCCCTTTCTGTCTTTTCAACAGAGGTTCAGACAACAGTGCAGTGTCAAAGCAAAGGGAACTACAGAGGGGGATGAAATTCTTTGCTGCACTGATTTCTCGCTCTGACCTCAGCGTTCCCACATCTAAGTCTTTCCCCTGACCACTTCCCTTCATGTCTCCCGCACACTAGCCAAGAAAAGATATACAATTATACTTTGGTTACAGTGTACGGTGCTTCCCATGAGGTATAGACATATGTTTCTTTGTTTACAAATCTTTAGGTCGGCGCCAAAGACATAAAGCTTTTCCGCTTTGCATTTAGCTTACCATAAAATCATAAAATATTGAAACGTTACTTAAAGCAGCACACCACATCTGGAGAAAAAAAAAAAAACATTTCAAATCCACCCGTGCCACCAAGACAAAAGTACTTTCTACAATTGAGTCACAGTCGCTTCGAACATGTGAATGAAGTTGCTTGGATTTACACACTTGCTCATATACACACACACACACACACAAACACACATGATGCAGCCCTATTTGTCGAATCACTGTGTTTGAATTGCCAGTCCCAGCTGCTGGTTCAGAGTCTTTGATCATGGTGACCAAAGTTAAGTCCACAGAGTGGTTGGGGGTCACATGTGAGCTCCAGCTGCCTCCAGAATCTCACCCAGACGCTATAATGATGCTTGTTAGAGTCACTTGGCCCTCCTGGAAGAATATTGTTAGATGCAGGCCCAACGAGGGGTAATTATGGATTAAGATGTTGTCTTAATCGTGGCTTATATGAAACACTGAGCCAAAATATGAGGATACAGTTTGTAGGAAAAAAACATGACTGGGCATGCAGTAGGAAAAAAATCAAAATCAAAGCCATGTCATCTGATTTTGTGGCCTGAAGTGAAGTACAGTTACTTTTAATATAAATCTATGATTTGAATAACAGCACACTGTAAAAAATGATAATATGATGAAGTGATAATATTGAACCTGCCTATCTAATATGAAATTTATCTGATTATAAGTTGATAATATTAAAGCTAATTCATGGCATTATATTTTCAAAAGCTTATATTTTCTTATTTTTCTGGCAGATAAATTTGCTTCTTTTAGAAATTAATGCTTAAAATAAACAGTCCGCCAACGGAACACAAAAATGTGCAGCTTAGGAAAAAATCTAAAATATACCTAGAAATAGAAATGCCAAGGTGTAATAATATCATACTGGTTCATTTTATTCTCATAATAAGAAATGGATCATTTTGAGTAGAGTCAAAATATTTAAGCTTGCTAAAAGTCTAATGTCCAGAATCCTTGTTAATCCTTTAACACTTTCTAGCAGGTTTTTCCTTTCCCAGGCAGAATGGAAGTCAACTTCCATTGCAGTCAGTATAAACAAATGAATTATTTCATCACAAGTTTGTTTTCAAGATTAGTTAGGACACGGTTTCTGTATGTAGAGTATATAGTGACACTGTGTTTATCAGCTGGTGACCAATGCAATAGGAAATGGGAGGGACATGAGCCCCCTGCTGGGCAAATAATTCATACCTCTCCACAATATCACTGGTATAGAGATAAAGCAGACTGCTCAATTACATTTGTTTGATAGTAAATGATAAGATACAACCTTAAGAGGCTAGGTTAAAAATAAAATAAAATAAAATAAAATAAAATAAAATAAAATAAAATAAAATAAAATAAAATAAAATAAAATGAAAAACTGTATGAACCATTAACCACTACAACAGAGTGTGACATCACAAATATATCTAGTACTGAACCTTTTTTTTCTGGCCTCTGTACAAAAATAAGTGTTAACATATCCTGGATATTTGTTATTTGTTGCAAGGTTTAGTCCTTAATGGACTTATTTGAGCAGTTTACTACTAAATTACTAAAATGAGGTGGATATGATGAATAGGGTGAGAATACTGATGATGTGTCTCCACTTTCCCTGATTTAACATGGTGAATATCATAGAAGCTAAAATCATGTACAGGTCAAGAGCTTCAGAATGGGGGAAACATGATCTCAGTGACTTTGACACAGTAATATGATTGTTGGTACCAGATGGGCTGGTTTGAGTATTTCAGAAACTCCTGGGATTTTCACATACAAGGTGCAAAAAAAAAAAAAAAAAATGACAAGTGCCAAAAATACATTCTTGTTGATAGACATTTAGACTGTTCTAAGCGACCAGGAAGGTAAATCAAATAATCAGTCTTTACAACCATGCTGAGCAGAAAAACATCACAAAAGGCACAAGATATCAACTCCTACATCAGGATTTACTCCTGTGAGTTAAGAGCAAGAACAGTGGGAACAGGCTCACTAGAGAGAAAATCCAGAGTCGAAGATTTTTTTCCAGTCTTCAGCTGCGAGTGTATACACATTGAATTACATGTGTTTAGCCCCCCACCCCCCTAAAAATCTCCCTACATGCATTTCTGAAACTTCTGTAAATGAAAGAAAATAAGTGCTGAACCAAACCCAACTCCATTACCCACTCCAACAAGGACTACTAATCACTTACACCTCTTATTTAATTTACCCATCTAATAACATTCACATTCTTATCCAATCAAGTGTGTCTCTGTGTATTTTTAGCATTATTTAGAGTACATTCGAATGCACTTTCGGGAACCTCACTCACACAGGGAAGCAGTGAGAGGATGCATGGAGAAGCTCTCTTTTCTCTCAGCCTGCCGAGCACATAATCGTGTTTACTTGGTTCATGTCCCAAAATAAGTCTTCTCTTAATTAATAAACGAATTACAAATAATATGAAGGAAATCATCGGCATAGGAGTTCATCAATTATCGGGATTAGCTAGGCAAGAAGCATGTAATCTACAGAGAGGCGTTTATGTGGTGCGACGATTATTCCACCTCTCCCATAAGCTTTTATTGTGATGAAATTCGGAGCAATAAAGCCGGTTGCCTGCTCCCTTGACAAATCCTTTTGCTCCTGCAGAAAATCAGAAGGTGAAGCATTGCCATTACGTCTCTAATAGGCAAAGATGTGTGTGGGTAATGTGTTGAACTGCATATTTGTTCTGCAGTATGTTAGAAATCAGAGCCTGAGCAAGTTTTAGAGAAGTTTAAGGCGGTACGCTGGTGATATAGTAGATGAGAGAGAAGAATGAACAAAAAAAAGAACTAAATAACGTGCCAGCGTACACTATTGATCTGTAATCAACATTCCATGCGTTTTGACAATATTAGTTATAAACTAAGCCACTCACGTGAACCCCGGTCCCCGGTATAAGTATTACAGTTTCATCTTACAAGCAGCTGTGCTGCGGCACTTTCATGTCCTCTCTCCTTGTAGGAACGTGGCATTGACTGAAGACAGCATTGTCCCATCTGGCACACGCAGCCCTGCTTTCTGTCTTACCTCCAGTTTTCCCCGCTCCTAATCTCCTAATAGAACTTCTGGATTATAAAAGAAGAGCGCATATTAAGCAGATCGTTCGTCTTTACCCCCCACTCTGCAACAGGCAACGTCTTTTGGGGAATGGACTGGTGGTGCCTGTCATTGGAATAAAATATGGAGATATGATGTACATGAGAAAGGAATCTCAGGGTCTGTGTGTGTGTCTTTGATATGTATATTTCAAACTAGCTTCCAAATCGGATATTTTTTCGTTCCAAATACCACTCAGCACATGCTGCCTGAGGCTTTTTATCAGGGATCTGTTAAGTATTCATGTCTCTTTCTAGCAGGATTGCTTCTTCGGGTCTCATCTAATAGAGCTTTGATATAGGCTGCCATTTTTCCTCTGAATTTTTAGGTAGGCGGTGTGTTGCCACACATTAGGTGTATTATTGGCTGTACTTACAGAGCGTACTTACTTATTTGCATTAAGCTCTTCTCACATGAAATTTCAGGTTTGTATTTTGTGCATGCAGTCGTCCTGGTGTGGTAGAAATGCTGTGATGATCAGTGTAGATGAGTCAGGCTTTACATTCCTGGTACACAAATCAAATATATACAGAGAGAAGAAATAACACTCTTGAGTTTGTTATCTAACATACCTCTGGTGTGTGTGTGTGTGTGAGTGTGTGTGTGTGTGTGTGTGTGTATAAAAATATACAGAGAGAGTAAATAAGTATTCAGACTTTTGGTTTGTGTGTATATAGTGTGTATACCATTACTTATACAAAATACAGTATATACACAAGTATATATCTATAAGCATGAACAAGGAATTGTTTAAAAAATAAAATATACAGGGAAAGCAGTGTATATGTAAAGGTTATTGGAATCATTAACCCATGTTTGGACATAAATGTTGGCGTTAGTTGGAAATGTTTCATGCAACAACTAGCAAGTAAAAGTGCAAGAGTAAGCCCGCTGGGATGACATTATTGAACACTTAAAAGGGAAAAAAATATGTAGCTTCATGGAACCACAACTAGTAGTTCCTGGATGGTTGTTATTGATGCTGCTGTTGTCCTTCGACTGCTTCCTGTTCAGAGATGCCACAGTGGATCATCTGAATATTTGAGGTTTTATGCCGGATGCCCTTCCTGAAGCAATTCTCTTATTTTATCCAGGTTTGGGACCGGCACTGATAGTTAACCCCTCAGTTACTGGATGGATGTGGCGAATAAAACTTCACAAGGACTAACGATAAGGAAGCTAAGGGAGAAGTCAGAAGTTGCTTGAAAAGAGTTGCAGGACGACCTGAAAGCAGCAGAAACAACAGTTACACCGAGAACAATAACTCCACTGCAATCATCTCTGTTCCTAGACCACACACAAAACTCTTCTGCTAAAAACATTTGCAGATGAGCATTTAGACAAAGCAGAACTCTTTTGGAACAGTATAGTCTGGTCAGTCAAAGCCAGAACAGAACTCTTCGGATATAATTAAGTTTGTCATGTTTGGAAAAAGAAAGATTGCGTGTTTGATCACAAGAACATCATAAACACATGAAGTAAAGTATTAATATGGGCATCTCATGATATGGGGTTCTTGTTGGGTTTGGGGTGCTGGAGCATTGCATGTGATTGAAGGAAAGATAAATAGGACTTTTTAGATGTGAATCTCCTTAATCTCATCATCCATGAAACTGCATCATTATGGGGAGAAGAAAATTTGAATACAACAAACCGAAATATATAACCAGATTAACTCATTAAAAAAAAAGAAAAGAAAGCACTTGCACCATGATGTGAACGCTGTTGAATTTCTTGGAGGGTTTTGAAATTGTGAGTATATCAGGGTGACCTTCATAACTTTGGGGAACTGAAGATGGTTTGGCAGGAAAATGGACCAAAACTGCAATTCTGCCAAAAAAATCCTAATTATCTGCAATGATCTTTTGTTCATTTGTAGTGTCTAAATATTTTTGTTTTTCTAATTTATTTTTAAATTGCTTTGTTTATGCTTATGAGTATACTTTTTTTGTTTAGATTTTAAGTACAAATTCAAATGCCATTATATGTGTAAATTAGATAGACGATAAAAGTAGATATACACGATCAGGCATAACATTCTGAGCTCTGAGAGGTGAAGTGAGTAACACTGAGTATCTCCTCATCATGGCACCTGTTAGTGGGTGGGATATATTAGGCAACAAGCGAACATTTTGTTGGAGTGTTAGTTCCAGAAAAAATGGGCAAGCGTAAGGATTTGAGTTTGACAAGGGCCAAATTGTGATGGCTAGACGACTGGATCAGAGCGTCTCCAAAACTGCAGCTCTTGTGGGGTGTTCCTGGTCTGCAGTGGTCAGTATCTATCAAAAGTGGTCCAATGAAGGAACAGTGGTGAACCGGCATCAGGGTCATGGGCGGCCAAGACCCAATGATACATGTGGGGAGTGAAGGCTGGCCCGTGTGGTCTGATCAAACAGACGAACTAACGCTGGTTAACGCTGGTTCTGATAGAAAGGTGTCAGAATACACAGTGCAAGACGGGGACCAACACAATATTAGACAGGTGGTCATAATGTTGCCTGATTGGTGTCATTGGATATATATATATATATATATATATATATATATATATATATATATATACACACACACACATAAAATTTCCGCTCATTGCACATTCTGACATATTTACAGTTATAACATGTGGAACTAATTCCTTCATGTACAGTATAAGTCTCTGGTAATAACTACTTTTATCGTTTCTGCCTTATTAACAAGAGATCTATTAGGTAAAAATGGTGATGTCTTCCTTTGCTTTTAAAAGATTATCCACCAGATTTATATGAAACCCAAAATCCTATGAGTCCACATGTGCTTTTGGCTTTCTCGCAAAAATTATTCCTGGACAAGATGTACCTGATCAGTAGACGTAGTGCTGACTTTCCTTTTAACGAATGAAGTTCTAAGTGCAATCGTGGGACCCATATATGCCACAATCATTTATGAACTTCTGTACATTTATGACTTTTTTCTTTTTCATCCTTCCCTATTTCATCCTTTCATCCTTGCCTATTTCCCTGTACTGCTGTTCTTTATATCCAGAGTCGCTTTACAACACCTTTTACACAATACACACAGTTTCCAGTTTATTGTATCTATTGAACAGCAGTATTTCCTAAAATCTATTTTTATAGAGAATAGAGTTTGCAACCTTTTCAATTTCCAGTTGCAGCTGACGTGACTATCTATCGTTGAAAACAATACCAAAGCCTTTTACAGAGCTTTTTACAAAGCTATTTACAAATCTACACAGATACAGGTAACACACACACACACACACACAAACACACACACATCCATCCTCTACACCTAACAGCATTTTCCTTCATGTTCTACCTATTTTATGCAGCTGCCACCAAATTAATATTCAGAGGTTAAGAGGCTTGTGTCTAGTGTGTAATGAGGAAGCAGACTAGTTAGCACGGGTTCACAGAGTGCCCACGTTAAGGCATTGTGCACGGATAATTTACGATTCCCATCATCCTTCTCTCTGCAGGGATTAATTCTGAATTATTTATGCTCCTTATATGCGCGCAGATGCGAAGCGTTTTAGTGCATGTCGGCTGCTCGCTCACGGTCAGGTGACTGAATGTTGGACCTAGCTGAGGAAATTATGTTTATCTCCTAATATTAAAGTACAGCCATTTATTTCCCTTGAGCCCAAGGGACTTACTTCCCAAAATGGATATTAATGTCATCTGTTTAAGACAAAGTTATAAACTCTATGTCATTTTTTTTAATTAATTGCAACTTATTTGTACGCTTCCACATTTAGATCTAAATGAAGCACATCCTGCTGTTTGTTTGATTTCCAGCATCGTCACACTTTTCACCCTGGTCGTAAAGCCATGGTAGGCAGAATCATATTTTCATGGAAATCATGTCAAATCTCAGTGCTTTTAATCATGTTTTTGTTTTTTGCAAAAATGAAACCGGATGGACATCTTGACCTCGCCAAATGAAAGGTTCCTCGGGTTAATAGAGGCTCATATTTTGCACAATTTGTACAGTTACTCATTTCTAATATCATTAGGGAAATTAGCTGTGAGGTGATTTATTCACTTAGTTTTTAAAATAAATCATTTAAACACACCCTGAATCTTAAGTATGCGAGCAGAAGATGAATTGCTGGACCGACTCTGTCCTTCTAAAGTAGAACAAAGATAAATCAGGTAATCAACTTAGGGCTGTGTTTTGCATAGCATTAATTAGAAGTGTTTTAATTTGCCCAGAACATGCTCGGATGTGTTTAAATGTGTCAGTTATTCAGGAGGCTGTGATGAGTAATGAAAGAGGGATGCTCTCAGTTTGATGAGACTTCCTCGATGCCCGCATCATCCTATTAATGTATGCTTCAGTGTCAGTAATGTAAGTAGTGCTGTGTGTGAACAAATACATCTAGAGGTTTTGGTAGAATTTGTTGAAACTGAGAAATATTTGAAATCAGCTAACACAATATTATTTTCTTGAATGTGAAAAGTCTTTACATTCAACTAGTGCAAAACATTGTTTTCAAATTATTTTAGATTAAGATGTTAATCTATTAAAACTGTTAGGCTCCTGATTAGTAGCTCCTTATGTTTTTTTATATATTCATTACTATTCATTTTCCCATGATCTTGGAAGACAAATGTATGTTATATATGTGCAACTTTATATTTATACCACATGGAAAAAAGAAATGGACAAATGTCTTGGAGACAAATGCCACAATAACAAGTGCAAATGTGTGTGTGTGATCAGATCAGTGTGCTGTAAGTAAGTGTATTTTGGGTGATTTATAAAGAATAATTAGTTGAATGACATCACAGGAAAAATAAAGAGTGAGATTTTTCCACCATGAGAGTGGATTCTCCCACCAGTGGGACATTATTACTGCAAATGGCTCCAGATCTGGTGGTTACTGACTTGGATGGATGGATGGATGGATGGATGGATGGATGGATGAATGAATGAATGAATGAATGAATGAATGAATGAATGAATGGACAGGTGGCTGGATGGATGGATGGATGGATGGATGGATGAAAGGATGGATGGATGGATGAACAACATGTAAATGAGCCTGTATAATTTCTTGTTCTTGATATCTATGAGTTAAGTAAATGTAAATTGTATAAGGCTGATTAAGCTTAACAGAATCTACCCAAGTGTGCTATGCACAAAATTTCTGTTCATAAAGTATACAGTATATTAAATAAATGAAATGATATTGCCCTCTAAGAGTACAAATCTATGGTGAATCTCAAATATGAAAGCAAATAATAAGTAAATAATCAGAAGTAATGATTTTGTTTATAACACTAGCAAAAGCAGCCTTTTGCAAATGTGATCCCTGATTTTCGCTCATTTTCATTTGTTCACTCAACTGCCATTCTAGATGTGATTATATCTTATAGTAAGGCTCAGTAAATGATATTGCAGGAGTTAAATGAATCTATTTGCTTTGACTTCCACCCTGTGTTTTGCATGGTTAGGTAGAAACGCACCAAATTGCATATGTACTAAGGCAAACATGCTAAATGGATATAATATATTGTTCATTTGAGAGACACAGCCCTCCACACTCCCTATTAATACATTCTTTAGGGATGTCGTTATCTTTCTAAGGAGAAATGCTATTTAAAAAGTTTTTTTGAGAATAGTAGAGGAAAGGTATGTAATGAAGTTTTACAGTTTGTATAAAATTGTAATATTTGTGTGCATTTTTTAAAAAATTGGTGCAATATGTTCACTGTTTATTGAATTTGTGTCAGTAATACTGTAGTTTGCAGAAGCCTTTCAGTTGCAGGAACATATGCTCTCACAAGTAATGCCACTATAATTAGCTTTTTTTTTGTTTTTGTCTCGCTCTGTGACAACACAAACCGCAGCATTTACAGTCTTTACATAAACACACTAGCCACTGGAGCAAGCGTATGCACACGATCACACATTTAGGCTCATTTGAAACATCACAGCAGTGCTTTGTGATTGTTTTGGCAGCCGAGCTGAATTAGCCATTACATCAATGTGACTTTTGTACATAAAAGAGCCCTTTTCCCTTTGCCCAACAATGTCTAATAAATCTGCACAGGGGGGGAATATTGATGCAGGGTGCTGACGGTGACACAAAAGAGGGGGAATGTGGTTGGAGGCTGCACTGGGTCATGAACAGTATTTTAAGTCTGCAGTTTAACCCTGCAGCCTGTCAGCTCTGACCTTTCGCCAACCCCGACGAGTGGCTCATTGCTCCTTCCTCTCTCTCTTTCTTTCTATCTCTCTCTCTCTAAAGACAGACGAGGGAAGGGGATGTAGGAGAGATGTCAGACAGAGACATGTACATGAAAAAGAGTAGTTGTAAGCCTGTCGTGAAATCATATCAATATCTTTCTCTTTTCTCATATCAATATCTATCTATTTCTTTCTTTCTTTCTTTCTTTCTTTCTTTCTTTCTTTCTTTCTTTCTTTCTTTCTCATTTCTCTCCTCTTCTCTATTCTCTCTCTCACTCTGTCTCTTTTGTATCTGTTTTTCTTTTATTGCCATTTTTGCTGGCTGGCTGGCCAACTGATGAGAGGCCAAGGCAACCCCCCATATGAGGACAGGGACATTATTGACCTGTCTAGAAGCTTGGCTGACCTCCAGGTGACCCTACATTCACCTGTAGTTGACCTTGAGGCGAGCCTCTTTTGTCTCGTACACACACACACACACAATCACACAATCACATACACCCCCCTCAAATCTCTGCATGGTCTTAATTATTAGGCATGATGTGAATGAGACTGAAATTAACAGTGTGAAGTGATTTTGCTCTGTGTGTGTATGTGTGTGTGTGTGTGTGTGTGTGTGTGTGTGTGTGTGTGTGTGTGTGTGTTAATAAATGGTGAAAAGAACAGATCAAGATTAAGAGAATATGAAAATAAAAGAAGAGTCAAAGGAAAGAGTTAGACAAAACTACCAAAAATGGTAAGTAGGAAGAAGTAGAAAAAGAGAACATGAAAATGGGAAGAATGAGAAAGAAAAGAGAGAGAGAGAGAGAGAGAGAGAGAGATGATACATCATTTTAATTGTTTCTGTTGTGACTACAGTGTGTGTGCATGTGTGTGTGTGTGTGTGTATGTGTGCATGTGTGTGTGAAGGAGAAGTGGGAGGAACCAAGATTTAAACCTGTTTGAAAGCTTTCTGTAATTATACATGAATTATCCATGAAGGCCTGGACACTAAAGTTATCCTCTTAAACAGGTTTGTCTGTGCCAGATGACTGACACTCTGCTTTCCATCACCTCTTTTTCAGCAACACTGTGCTTTAGTAAGCATTAAAAAGGTGCCTGACTTCGCCTCCTTTACATGCAGCTGTATTGTTTGAACTAGAACGCATCATGCCACTATTAACTATCGTTTTGAAGCCACGCTGTGCATCGGCTTCAGAGACTTTATCCAGAGAACGCCGCTCCTGCCTTTAGGACCCAAGTCAAACGGATCTGTTACAAGTAACGATTCATTATCACCTCACAAACAAGCAGAAGGTGCCGCAAACATGCTGCTTCTTTTTTTCTGGCTCGGCTAATAGAATTGAATTTCACACAGTGCAACTTAAATTAGACATTGCGTAGCAGCCATGAATGGCAGAAATAATCGGCATGGGTGACTAATTTGGCAGAGCGTTAGCTAAGTACACAAATCCTTCTTTCTTCCCGCCTTTGCCTGAGGTGCGCACCGAGCAGAGCGCAAACGCAGAGACAAAGCCAACATGAAGTTCATAAAAATTAACATAGCAAATGACCTGGAGAAGAGAGCCCAATAAATAATCTGATCTTATCGCCTCCAAGTATGCGAGGCGGGGAGCGAAGGCGTCCAATGAAAATATTCTCATTAATCTTGCGTACCCTCGGATAAACTTCTTTACAGGAAACCATTTCTCTGCAGACTTTGTGGGGGTCAAGGGAAGGTCACGTCCTTTTGCAGTTGATTTATTTTTTTTACGGAGAACGATTAGTGAAAACTGACCTCAGAATCACTTAATTCATTTAGACCTCTTTTTGCTCTCTCTTTTTTGTTATGCTGAATTATCTGTGAAGTTGTTTAGGTGTCGTCAGGGAGACGCCATGTTGGCAGGGCCTTATTTTGATTCAGCATTCAAAAAAAAAAAAAAAAAAGAAGGAGGGGGCTGTTTCTCTGTAGGTTTCCGACAATTTTGTATCTCAGCTTGTCTGGTTTTTGGCACTGCTTTAAGTGCTTTGAAGATGAGCGAGTTTTGTTGCTTCAGAGTGGTTGCCGTAGACGGGTGGAGATGAGGGAACGCTTTAAAGAAGCTTGCGTGCTGTTTCATCCTGGTGACCACATGCAGTCTGGATAAACCTTAAGTATGCTTTGTCATGCAAAAAGGATCCAGCTTCAAGATGGAGCAGCACCTGGAGTGGAATAATTGGCTTCATGAAAAGACCTTCTTCCACTGACATCTGCTAAATTAACCATTGTACGTCTTCTAAACCCACATAGGATGAGTTTCCATTGCAGGAACCCAGGTACGTTTTCAGGGTCTTAATCATTTTAGGTCTTTAGTTCCTCCGTTAGAGTACATACTTCTTCACGAACCGGGAAGTACTAGTACAGCTTGCTGTACCAAACATCACTGATCCATTAGAACCACCAACCATCTCAAAACACATTTAATTAAATATAAATCTTAGGTTATATTAAAGACAACACAACACAACTGAATGCTTCAAAATTCTCTTCATGCGACTTGCTCCTGGTGTCATTATAAAATATGTTGCCATTATTTTGGGAAAATTCCATGCAACAAGTTCAAGTAATCATGCTGAAGGTGAAGGTGAAGGAGTTTCCTACTCCCTACTACATTACTAAACAACACTGCAATGGAAAAAAGCTCTGCCCTCAAATATCCCTGTCAGAACAACTGGTTTGATAATACACAGCTGGAAAATTCATGAAACCACAAGCGATCATCACCACAAACAATTTCACAACATGCCTTCAGATCAATGGTAAGGAAGGTAAGAGAGAAGGCAGCAGTCACATAAAAAGAGTTGCAGGATGTTGTGAAAGCAGCAGGAACTACAGTTACAGTTACAAAATGTACTATATTATTGCAATCATCTCCATCCCTACACCTCATCCAAAATCCTCTACTGAAAAAGAAGCACAGACATAAATTTAGATATAAATTTAGCATTTAGATAAATTATAACTCTTTTGAACCAAAAGACAAAACAAAAAATCTCTTTGGCAAAAAATACACCATAAAGAGTGAAGCATGGTGGTGGGGGCATCATGACATGAGACTGCTTCTCTGCAAACGGTTGCTAAGGTAACACGGCATCAGTGGAAAATGAATGGAGTGATGTTATTAGTGGAAAATTTCATTTTATTAGCCAAGAATCTTTGAAGAAAATGGATGTCTCAAGAAGACAACGACCCCAAACATACAGCCAGAATAACTCAAGTCTGTGAAGGTGCTTGAATAGCCTAGTCCTGAGTTGCTTTATGGAGGAAATCGTTAGTTCATCAAAGGGACCCTTGTAACCTTGGGCAGTTGAAGACGATTTGAAGAGGAATCGAACAAAATGAAACCACAATGCTGTAAAAAGTTACTTAATTATTATCATAGACATCTTGAAGCTGTCATTGTAGACAACAGAATTGCAACCAAACTGCTTTGCGCTAATGTTTATTTGTGGCATCTGAGCACTTTATTAATTTTATGTTTTAAAACATATCTTTGTTTATGAATACATAGTGCAAGTATTGAGTGTATGGGGATGTAGGCACTTGAAGAACCGATCAGCCATAACATTAAAACCACTGACAGGTGACATGAATAACATTGATTATCCCATTACAATGACATCTGTCAAGGCATGGGATAGGCAGTAGGCAGCATGTGAAAGCTTCATTCTCAAAGTTAAAGTGTTGGAAGCAAGAAAAATGGGCAAGTGTAAAGATCTGAGCAACTTTGACAAGGGAAACACTCGGATGGTTAAACCACTGGGTCAGAGCTTCTCCAGAACATCAGGTCTTGTAGGGTGTTGCCGGTATAAGGTGATTAGTGACTTGCAAACGTGGGCCAATGAAAGAGAACAGGTGTGGAGTTCATGCCTCCAAGGATCAGAGCTGTTTTGGTGCCTACACAATACAGGGACCTACACAATTATTAGGCATGTGGTTTTAAGCATTTGGTTATGGCTGATTGGCGTATATTAAATAATTCTCTAAACATTTATTTAACCTCACTGTAGATAAGAACTGACATGAGTAAAGCAATAACATCAGCCATGTTGCAAAAGCACACACATCACATATGCCTAATGAGTTGTAGGAACTGCTATAAAAAAACGACCGCAAGGGGCAATGTCAATGCCTCTTAAAGTTATTTGTTTTCTTCATTATTAAGCTCCTGACTTGTGGCATTTCTTTGCCCACTGAAAGTCGCAGGAATGAGCTGGACGCTTGTCCTCACCGAGAAGGTCGTTTTGGCTACAGTGTTCTCGTCAGGCAGAAGTATGTGTCATTTGTCAGCGTGCCGTGTAGGAACTTTCAAACAGGCCCGTAACTGTGAAGGCCAACGAATAAATCTTTATCACTCTGAATATAAAGTGACCCTCTCTGTCTCTCTCTGGCTATCCTTGCAAAATAACAGTGAGACAATAGTGATTTGTGTGCCCTACTTTGGCCTCCATAAGCTATGAGGGAAGCTTTGAAAAACGTCTAACAGCAGCTTTGCCTTCATCGTGTCCCAAGGATTAAGGTATAATTTGTTGGTTAACACAAGTATGTTGCTGTTTTTTTTTTTTTTTTAACACATAAGTGTGTAACAAGGAAATTCATTCTAGTTTTAACATGAGGTCTATTTCAGAATAGTGGTATGTGTCCATACTGAGGACCTCAGAGGTAACTTGTAATGGGGAACATGCTATGGGGAAGTTTGCCATAACAACAGCCCTGTGTCCCAATTATGTAGAACTCTGTCCTTGA
The DNA here is from genome assembly GCF_019097595.1 of Hemibagrus wyckioides. NCBI lineage: Eukaryota > Metazoa > Chordata > Actinopteri > Siluriformes > Bagridae > Hemibagrus > Hemibagrus wyckioides. The sequence continues at coordinate 13,987,972 of NC_080731.1, forward strand.
ACTTCAATATGTCAGCTTCAATATATCAGCTGGTTCTCACAGTTCAGTTCATATCATGTAGTAATGTTGGTGCTCAGACAACATTCTTAGATTAACATTTTGTAGTCATGTAGAAAACATTTCTGTGCTGTGGCAATGTTGTGAGCGTTCCCAGAAAACCTGACAGATTGAACATAACTCATATGATTTCTCTTTTTGCCCTTGTCCAGAGTCAGACTACAGCCAGGTCAGACCCACTGAATCAGATTTTATTTAAATCTGATTCAGAATCATTTTTATTATTTTATTATTAGGGATTTTTTCTTGGTGTTTGGTTTCAACACAATACAATTAAAACAACTCACACATTGTAACACACAACATATTGTATTTACCACCCTAATATTGAAATATTGGACCATAAACAGAAATTGGTAGACTATATTACTGTAGTTTATTTTACAGTGGAGGTAGAAATAGCAGTTGAATGCAAGTGTGATTGAATAATAAATATGATAAGTGTTTAAGGTGTTGGTCAACTGATCAGAAGGTTGTCAATTCAAATCAGGTATATATATAAATGAGATAAAGTCTGATGAATGTTATAATAATGTAATTATAATTATTTAATAACTAAGGATATATTTTTCTAAATTGTAATAAATAGTATAAAACAATACGTTAAAATAATAATAATAATAATAATAATAATAACCATCCTCATCAAGTAATGCAGGAAGCAGGAATACAATTATTGCAAATAACATTTAGTATTTGTTTCTGGCAGGTCAGCGCTGTAGTGATCACTGACTGTTGCCCAACCGGCTTGGTTAATAACAGAAATTGCCAGTGGCAAGAAGCTGTGCTGATGGCGTGCTGTTTTGGTTATCTGGGAGTAGAATCGCCTTCCTGCTGGTAGTTTTTGGATTTTAGATAATTAGCAGAAAAGACAATAATGTGGCTACCCTCATTTGTGAGAATGTGGAATAGGCTCTCCGTCAGACATAAAAGAGCCACGGATAAACAACATCCGTCAGTTATTAGCACATGCTTACACATAACATTTTATAATGTAGAGATTTAATATTAATAGCTAACATTGGCTAACAACAAACTGAAGATGTTATTCCTCCAAATTCTGAATGTTTGCTTAACTTTTGCATAGTTGTGGTCTTTCGAGCCAGGGAACTCTCTTCTGTGTTAGCTAGCTAAGCTTGTTACTGGTTGATGTACAGCATTAGACTCATTGACAGTCCTTGCCACTGGAAAATCATGACACCATCTTGCAAATTCCCTACAGATATTGTAGTGAGCATTGTGTTATTAATCAAACAAGTGAGATTTACCAAGATTTACCTCCTTAGTTACACACCCTGGCCTTTCTCTCATGAGTGTCATGTGGTGTCATTTTATTCTACAAAGGAACAATAGTCATTTTTACGTAAAAAGCAAACATATTTCATAGAACATCTTTTCTGACATACATTAAAGTATTGTTGATTATGAATCAAGTAAACAATGAAAATGTCTTAAATTGGTAAATCATTTGGAGAACTGATTTTAAATGTGTTTAATATTTTTTGCTTTATTAATGTTGATTAAAAACCCTGATTAAATGAACTATTTTTTTTATTTTTATTTTTTCTTCCAGTAGCCCCCTGCTAAGATACTTAAGAAACACCAAGTAAACCCGAGAATAATTTTACTTACATTAGTATAGAGCTGTTGCTGGCATCTGCAGTGAAAGAAACAAATGTCATTTGATGCGTTTTATTGGAATAAGAAATAAAACATGATGCAATGAGGGAAATAATCAACTACAAGTTGGTGTGTTGACAAAACTGATGATTTTTCCATGAAACAATATCCTGAAGTCTTTCATTCTTCTTATATTATAAAAAAATCAAAATGTTTAACAATATTTTTGAAATGTAATACTGATTGACATGTTGTACTTTTACCATTTTATAGTTATATTTAATGTTATGGAATGTCCCTGACACAAAACAGTTCCTATGATAAAGTTTCAGAATTAATATAAACCCATGATACTGTTAGAGCGACTGTATTAGAAAATGAGTCAACACTTTCTGACCAGTCAGTTTCAAGCATTCAACATACATCACAAGCATCACAAGTATTACAAGTACTTTTAACCAACAATTGTCCTTGATTTAAAGGCTTTTTGCATGCCCATAGCTAAGCTAATGAGGTTTATTATTGTGTGTGTGTGTGTGTGTGTGTGTGTGTGTGTGTTTGTATGTGTGGCTATGTTTGTGAGAGACGCCCAGACAGATATTTTTTTCATAACCATTAGTAAGCGATTAGGGAGCAGCTTCTTCTGCTGTTTTTATCACATCTTGTCTGTGTGGATTACAGAATTAAAAACGCTGGCTGTCAGCATGCTGTGTGTGTATGTGTGTGTGTGTGTGTGTGTGTGAGAGAGAGAGAGAGAGAGAGAGAGAGAGAGAGACTGAGTGATAGCGATAATATGCATCACTTGTGTCACCTCTTTTCTTTTTCACTTCTTTGGATTACAACATTTTGTTCTTTCAGTAATGAGGTTGTTGTCAGGTCAAGGGTTCTGAATCTGTTCTTAATTCGTGTTAGGAATGCGTTTAGAGATACGGGTGTATATAAAAAGCAAATGGATCTCATTTTTACTCTGAGCTCTTTCAAAGATGTAAAAATCTGTGAAATTACTTTTGCCTACAGAACACTATATAAGGCTATATATATATATATATATATATATATATATATATATATGAATTTATTTTGTATTTATTTTGTAATTTTTCTGATTACAGTAGATTTTCATAATGATAATGAACAAACCCACTATATTTATACTGCACTCCAGTGGGTAGCATTTCCATCGCACAGCTCCAGAGTGTCCAGTTTCTGTGCATTTTCCCCAAATGTTCATACAAGATTCCTCTAAGTTCTCAGGTTTTCTTCTGCTGTCCAAAAACTGGTAGGAGTATTATCCAACTACACTTCCTTTATGAATCACTGTATGAATGATGCTTTGTAATGTCCTTGTAACACCTCCTGCTTCGTGCCCAGGTATAGACGTTAACTGAAGATGAATATCTAAGTTGTGTTTTCATATAGGAGTCAAATGATGTTATGTAAGTCAACAGAGCCGTTATTTGATTTGGTAGAGCTTCTTTGCCTCCCGCTGCATCTTTGTTTTATTATCGATAAAGTGATGCTCAGACCACCCGAGCAGAGTTCAGAGATCCTTTGTGTGGTTTTTCTGGAGCGATCTGCTTCCCTCTGATCAGACTTCACTCTTTGAAATAGTCTGGATTAATTACATTTTCCCAGAATGCACTAATTTGTTCAAAAACTCAAAATTGTGCATGATCTATAGACAGAATGACTTGGTTCATATTATGGATTATGTTTTTCTCTCTTTCATCCGCTCATGCTTGCTCTCAGTGGTTCAGCGGTCAAGGTTTTGTCTAGTAATCCTTAGGTTGTGAGCCAGAGCAAGACTCTCAGTACCCCTTTATTGATCGGCTCTGTGGCTCTCACTTTGGATAAACTTCTGCTGAATAAACAAACAGACAGACAAGTAAATGAATACATTTTAATCTTTACTGTTACAAATTCACCTGAAATACATCTCATAGATGATTGTGAGGAATTATGATAATTATGAAGAAGAAGAAGAAGAAGAAGAAGAAGAAGAATGCTTTAATATTGCCACACACATATATTACAGCAGAGTAGAATTTTTTTCTTTGCATATCCCAATTTAGAAAGGGTCAGAGCACAGGATATGCTGTGAATTTGCTGTAAGTAGTGAGATATTACATAACTTTGTGCTGTGCTGTATTGTGAAGATATAAAGTTTTCAGTAATAAAAGAAAATAAATAAATAAATAAATATGTGCATACATGCTACACACATACATACACATTTACAGGACATATACTACATTCATACATTCATACTTCTCACTTGATTTACATTTTAATTCAATTTATTGGTATAGCACTTTTAACAACGGGCATTGTCTCAAAACAGCTTTACGGAAGTGTAGAAACAAAGAATAAAAAATTTAATAATTAACATTACTATTTATCTTTAACATTTATCCTTAATGAGCAAGCCTGAGGTAATGGTGGCAAGGAAAAACTTTCTGAGATGATAATCATACCTATAACTGAAATAAACACGTCATTACACTTCCTATCAGTTTGTAGGTGTATAATTCCTAAACCTATCCTGCTTTTCTTTACAGTCTAACATCTCCACAAACACAATGTTTCATAATGTCATATCACCATGGTGATAATCCCAATATAGCGCTACAACAGCAGTCATTCAGCTTTATTTATAGTCAGTTATAATCAGAGAGCTTCATCTGATGTACTCTATACATTCACCGCTTAATCAGTTGATCTGTTCAGGTTAAAGTGACTTATATTAAATGCTAAACAACACTGGAATGTTTTTCTTTCCCTAACACTACATGATGCTCAGAGGTGATTGTAGGGACTGTGAGGACCCCAGCCAGAAAAATGCAAAGATCCCTCCTGACTTTTTTTTTAAAATAATTTATTATTATGTTACACAGATGCATTTATATAAAATCAGGATAACTGCCTTTCAAGCTTCTCGATTAGATAAACCATCATTAAAGTACATGGGCCACAGCAGAACCCCTTTGGTAAAGTGGTAAACTTGAAAAGACCAACCATTCTAATAAAGAAAGCTTATAAAGTACAGTATGTGATCCAAACCAGCTTTTGGAGTGCCAACACTTAGCGAGCTGCTAGCAGCACAAAATGATGCTGGTTCAAGTGTTACATTACTGTGTAGTTAAGAAGAAGAAGCCTTTGTTGGTCACATATAAATTACACATCCAAGCTTGTTAGCAAGCCTGGGTTAGAGATGATACGGCCCCCCTGGAGCAGATACAGTAGGAACAGTGGGTGCTTGGCAGCCCTTGGGCTTGAACCACCAGCCTACTGAGCAGTAACTCAGAGCCTTAAGCACTGCCATTAGCCTTCGGTTTCACCCTTAGGTATTGGGATTAGTTTATATCCACAACAGGTAAATTCCTTTCATTAAGAAATGCACAGCAAATCTAAATAAACATAATCATTTACCTTTATTGGGGTTCATGGTATAATATTGTAAATGACCCATACATAGAGTTTCAGGATTTAGGTTTTGAGTTCTACACTTGAGTTGAGTTGAACTGATGATTTCTGTCCATACTTTAACTCCATCAATATACACACATGTTCATCTGTTAAATCTGTAAAATTCACTAAACAGGTAGAAAATAACATAATTTCATTTCAATTTCATTAACCACTTAATGAGTGGTTGAATGCAGCTTTAGTGTCTGCCTTCACGGGACCTCACCAAAGCTTGGAGCCTCAACAAATTGTGTGTCTTCTAGCTTCACATCTGACTGTTTTATTCGGTGAAAGATGGTGGAAGCATTGTGCTTTTTCACTGTCTGTGTATCAGAGATTGTAGTATGATATCCTGAATGGTTTATAAGATGCTTGCGAGATTTATACAGAGTCATCATTGTAACCAGCAGAGGAATTGGATACCTTTTGTAATTGATCCAAGGGTCACAGCAATGTCAAATGCTTGAAATACATTTGCAATAGGTTCCTTTAAGTTTGTATTATACTTTAAGGGTATCAAGAAGGACTAGACTTGGTGGCAGCGGAGGCATCCCTGTCCATGTCACTGGTGCTGAGTTATTATAAATCATAATCTCTGTCAATATTTAATGTAAAAAAAAAAGATTCTTTCACAATATAAGATCTGCCTTGGTCACTGGTAAATGGACATAATCAGCAGACATTAATTTCTATATAGTGAACAGAGTGGGAAGATTAAGCAGATCACTCCTCAGGGATGTGAAATACAATGACTTTATTAGTACTAGTATCTCAATCTCTTTTCTCAGACATATCTCTTAACGTTATAAATGACACCTGCGCATCTAAAGACAAGTCTATTATTTCCCGTCGACGTGTGCAATTCATTACTGTCACTGACAATATAGCATACCTGTAAACAAATCGTTCAGTGAATTTATCAGTGTAATACTGAATTTTAATTCTTTATTTCTCTTAGAATAATCTTAGAAATAAAACATGGCAACTTTGTGTCCTGTATTTAATGCATGCATTTAATTCCAGGTTTAATTGCAATTTCATTGTAATTGTTAGTGAGGCACGAGTTACGTTGTCAGTAATCATTGGTATATTTGAGATTTGGCCCTGGCTGAGCGGGATGAGCAAGTCTGCCATGAGTTTTGTATATTAAAAATAAAGCTAAGTTACTGTTATGGTTACACAAATGAAGACCTCTCATTTACCTCTGTCTCATTTAAGTTCTGCAGACACAGACCACACATTCTCACTCATTCTCTCTTTCGCTCCTTCTTTCTGTCTCTCTCTCTCTCTCTCTCTCTCACACACACACACACACACACACTTTTGCGTAGTAACTGATCCATTCTGCCTCTCTTATGACTGTCAAAATATTTGAGCACGCCGGGTGTTTAGGAGCACCACTGAGTGTGGCCCAATAATCTCCCACTTGACTTTCCGTTAGACATGGCTGACTCAAAGTAAAAACCTTTTCCAGTCTGGCATCCACATCTGGAGGATGTGAGGCAGTGGGAAAGTCTTCAGGCCTCTTTGATTAAAATCACACACATCCCTCTCCCTCTGTGACACCAGAGTTTAAAAAAGGATTTACAACAGGGAATGGAGTAATGACTTCGTAAAAATAGAATATTAGATAAGCGAGACATGTTCCTGTTAATGCAGAGGCTACACATAGATGCTTATTAGACACTTCACTTTATTTACTGTATAAACAGATGTTATTTTGAGTCCTCTCTTATCGCTCTCTTTTTTTTTTCTTGAACCCATTAGCTTCTTGTTTGTTCTTATTTTATTAATTATAATTGGTATTCTTACTGGTATATATAATTCTTTCTTTTATGGACAATTGTTAGCCTTCATCTTGACCTGTAGCCCATGTTTGAAAGATTGAATTGTAATGGAGAGTGGCTCTAGCTAGAGCAGTCCCAAAGGAAACTTGCTTACATTAGCAGGAAGCTTTTGGCTCTTAGATCAAACTGTGCGAGCGGAGTGAAGTGCCCTGCTTTTCCCATAGACTCGCAGATCCACCACAAATCCCCCGTCATTAGAACAGATGTTTGGATTAGACTTTGTAAACTATGACAGAATTTCAATTTTGGCTATCTCTTTATGATTCTCTGCGGGTAATATTACACAGCATGACATGGAAAGCTATCGCTACAGAGCGAGGCTAAGTGTGTGTGTGTTTGTGTACTGAGAAAATATTCCTACTCTCAGGGCTTATTATTCCCTGCGTGATGAAAAGTCGAGGGTATGAGGGCACAGTATACAACGCTGAACCCTAATCGCTAAATCTTTCAGGAAGGCAGAATTTGGCGTTATGCTGTCTATTTTTGGATAATACAAAAAACTGCTATAAAGCTTTTAGGCCCGATTTCCTGAGTCGGTGGCAGCTGGCATATCAGCGCTGTCACAACATTACTGGATGTTATTTGAGAAAGGGTTAGTACGCCATCACTGCCTGTCAATTACCACACTGTCACTGCAGTTCTAATAAGTTATACAGATATAATCTGTGTAATTGAATGAGGCAGTTACTAAATCTCACCTCTCGCTATGTGCAGTAAGTGCATGGGAATTCCTGAAACCGCAATAAACTATACATCAGCGAAGCAACTCTACGCCAGCGTCCATTCCATTAGCATCTCTAAACACCCACTTGGGATTCATATATTCCAATTGGCCTGGCGTGGACTACGTGCTGACTGACCACATAAGCATAGCAGTATGTCTCTGTTAGCACAAGGCTCTCTCCCTTCAGCCAGCAAGTGCAGGGTGGACGGCAAGAGTTGGGAGGATCCACATCACCCATGATAAATGTTTTTCGATGGAAGAGTTGTATGGAATGTCCTTGACTTTAATCAGAACTATTTGTTCTCTTACGCTCTTTCTCTCTCTCCCTGCTTGCTTTTTTTTCGGTCAGGGGTGTTCTGTGAGTCCCAGCTTCTCCTCAGTCATGTCCACTGACAGTCTGACATTAATGACAACATTTATCAGGAAGAAACGTGAGAAGTGATGAGTCTTTTGATATGCAGTTTTGCAAAGCCTAGAAATCCTTGAACTTACATTGTAAACAATGTACTATTTCACACAAATGGAAAGTCACAGGAGCTAAATGACTGGACTTGGAACTTTGCAGTATGTTCCACTGTATGCAAGGTTAAATTAAAAGAGATTTTCAACATAAGTAAAATCCTTCACCTTGACTGCTGTTGTCCGAGTTCGGTTCCTGGGCTGGGAACCCTGGGAACCAACTATGCCACTAGGGATTGCACTCTCAGTCTGGGTCTCAAGGCTGATTGAGAAAAAAAACACAGTGGATTCAGTGGAAAACCTGTACCAAATCTAATATGCGGATCAATGATCCACTGTGATGACCCCTAATGGGAGCAGCCCAAAGTCCTTCACAAAAACAAATGTGTATGAATTTGCTTCATTTTCTCAGGACTGTGAGCTGAACACATTCATATTTGGACTAATCCACAATTGTAAACTGCAACATCCAATTTTTCTAATGCTCAAGTGAAGACGGAGAAAAGTAAATGCTCTTATTCTTTTTCCCCTTCATTTTCGATGCTATTGTGATATTGACTGACAAGGTCACTGGCAAGTACGATCCTGTTACCTAAATTAATGACTTAAAGTACATAATTAATTTAATATTACTCAATAGTATGATTTAAATGCCATCCTGCACACAATTTGTGTATTTGCTAACTCAATGCTAGAAAAATCCGAGAGCAAAATCTATTATCAGCGATGAAACCTTGTAAAAATCATAATGCTTAAATGTAATATTTTCCTACATTTAATGTTTATATTCAATGTTAAAAAGTTTTAATTAAAAAAGAAAGTTTTAGAGTTACAAGGCACAGTAATAAATGGCACAACTTCATCTAAAATTCTATTGTTATATTGTTGATATACAGCATGTGCATTTCTGTGATTAGTCCTTTCCACTGGATTTGCTCAGAAAATACTTTATCAATAGAACTGCTTCTGAATACCACTCGGTGAATAACTGAAACATGCTCTATTCTTCACCAAGCCAAAAAAAAATGACTGCATGATATCAAGGTTAAATAATCTGACCAGCTCTCTACAAGTCTCTACAGCATTGACACAAACACAAGTTTCGAAGTAAGCACAGAAGATGTTTATTGTGGTGTACACTGTGATTTCAACCTTGATGGATATATGGATGTACATACAGCCACAGTAGAGCTGAGACACATGCCAGCTCTTTTCACAGGAATAAGCATCATATTCTCTGAATGCAGCATGTCCTTCATTTGTCTTGGTGATACACAGTTTACTCCAACTGCACAAGCACGCCAGCATCTAAACAAAACAAGACATGATTGATGTGACAAGAAGCTGAGATAACTGTTTATCAGTCCTAAACTATGGGAAGACTGTTTCAACCAGGCCAAAACATCTCCAAACACTCATCCATTTTTTTTAGATTCCTCCTCTTGGAGTTTCCATGGAGAGGAAAGCGCCGCAAACCAAGAGATTCCCACGTTTGTCAGAGTGAACCTCCGCAGGCTGCATTCTTCTGCAGCACTGATTGGTATGATGTCGTTTTTCTCCCCCGCGAGTTTCATGTGGATAACAGATAACTGCTTTTTTAAATGTTTTAAACTTAATGTAAACAAAGCAAATCCAGGCACTCGTTATAAAGAACTGACTTCTTATCTAATATGTTTCTCTTAAACCACAGCACTATTGTATTTACAAATTTATCAGTGCTTGTACCGAGGGTCAGTGCTTTTTCTTACCATTGTCAGCATTTTGTACCAGCCTCAGTATTTTTGGTGCCATTGTCAGTGTTTTAAACCAATGACAGCATTTAGTAGCAGGATGTCTATTTTGAACAAGTTTTTGGACTAGTGTCAGTGTTTAGTACTAATGTCTGTGTTTTTGGACTAGTGTCAGTGTTTAGTACCACTATCTGTGTTTAGTACCAGTGTCAGTGTTTAGTACCAGTGTTTGTGTTTAGTACCAGTGTCAGTGTTTAGTACCAGTGTTTGTGTTTAGTACCAGTGTCAGTGTTTAGTACCAGTGTCAGTGTTTAGTACCAGTGTTTGTGTTTAGTACCAGTGTCAGTGTTTAGTAACAGTGGTGGCTCAAGTGGTTAAGGCTCTGGGTCGTTGACCGGAAGATCAGGGGTTCAAGCCCCAGCACCACCAAGTTGCCACTGTTGGGCCCTTGAGTAAGGCCCTTAACCCTCTCTGCTCCAGGGGTGCCGTATCATGGCTGACCCTGTGCTCTGACCCCAACCTCCAAGGATGGGATATGTGAAGAAAGAATTTCACTGTGCTGTAATGTATATGTGACAAATAAAGGCTGTTTAGTACTAATGTCCTGTGTTTAGAAACAGTATCTTTGTTTAGTACCATGTTAGTCTCTTCTGTGTTAGTGTTACTGTTTTTTTGTATCAGTGTCAGTGTCTCTGTTATGAAGAAGTGTCAGTGTTGTTTGTACTATTTTCAGTTGTTTTATTTTTTTTTTCATGGGTTTGTGGTAGATTATTGGTTAAGGTGTCGGGTAACTGATCAGAAGGTTGCAAGCTCGAGTCACAGGTTCACCAAGCTGCCACCTCTGGGCCCTTGAGCAAGGCCCTTAACCCTCAATTGCAGATGTGTAAAATGAGATCAAATGAAAGTTGATCTGGAAAAGGGCATCTGCCAAGTGTAAATGAACCTAGATTTATGAACCAGTGTAATTTTTTGTACCAGTGTCTGCGTTGTGCAGCTGTGTCAGTGTTTTTTGATATTTTTGTCTGCGTTTTGAACCAGTGTCACTGTTTTTGTATCATTGTCAGTCTTTTGCACCAGTGTCAGTGTTTTACACCAGTGTCAGTATTTTGTACCAGTGTCTGTATTTCCTTAACAAAGATAAACATGTAATTATTGATGTGTAGTTGACTGATGTGTAGAAGTAATAATTCCTGTTTGTAGAATGAGCCCGAGACGCCTTTTCTTTGCAATTTTTCTTGCATATGAAGGTTTTCAAGGCAGAGCAGTTTACATATCCCAGTTTCATGTTAAAATGACTAGCTTTGGTTTTTGAGAGAAAGACCCAACATGTGATCAATGAATAAATGAAACATTCTAATCATCACCAAACCACTGTGGTAGAGTAGAAGTGGAATAACCCACTCCAGACTGTGCTTTTACACAAAAATAATCTACATTGGTGTGGTATGACAACATGGCATGGATAGTTTTTGTATAAACATATGTGTTATTTCTTACATCAACCATTTTTGTTGTTAATGCATTTGAAACACTAGCTTTAGTGATAACCTATGAGACACCGTGGCACCAGACAACATCTAGAACAAGTTGTTTTCTAATTCTGTCTGTGTTTTCTAATTCTGTCTGTTTGGCATCTCCTGCCCACCAAATACTGTCAATGTGTCAAACACCATGTCAGGTGCAGGAAATGCTACCTGAACGAGGACAAACAATAAGAAGGATAGAGGAGATGCACTTCAATGCATTTTCCCGAACAGACATTCGTGGTGCGGGGGTTCGCCTGCCCTCACTTGACAAACAAATGACAGGAAATGACAGGCTTTGAGAAAGCACCTCGGCTCGACCTGATGGTAATCAGAGAGCAGGATTGCAGAGCTGGCAGCCCTGCTATCGCCCATCTCTCTGCACTGGAGGCAACTCATACGCAGAGAGTGCTTTGCATCTTTGTCATTTTGAACAAACAGCACCTCCAAATACCAGATAGGGCCGCACATGCTGCTGTCAGCTGTGTCCGATCTGATCTGTCCGTCAATCTGTGGTCTGTGTGTTTGTGTGTGCGTGTGTGTTCTAGATTGTCGGGTGTCGTAAGAGAGAGTTAGGCTGTGGCAGGCCAAAACTGTCAGGGGTGAACAATGAGAAAATCAATGATGTTATGCATGCCCACCTGTTCATAATCTAATCAATCACAGAATGCATAATGCAATGAGACTGTTTATTTATTGCGAGACCTGCACACCAGCAGAGCCATTCCTGACATGTGATTTCACTGTCTCGAAAATAGAATCCTTGAATCTGGAACACAGCAGTCTTTCAGTGAGCTGCCCCACTTTGTTGATGTTGTTTATGACTGTCTTGCTTTGTTGATCTTGGGGTTAAGCTAAGGGATAATTGCCGTGACCATTCTGTCGTCTTGGCACAACCTCTAACTGGCTCAGAGTTTATATACTGTAGAGAGAGAGATATAACTTAATGAGGCAGGTTTTGTGAGTCATTATTTGCATGATTTCTTCATATGCTAAGTTGCACTGATCCTCATCACTGGTGCTTATTACATCATCATGCAAAGAAAAGATTTTTTATGAACATTCTTCAACAGCCACATGTAATGACCACGTTGTGTGTGTGCGTGTGTAGGTGTGTGTGTCTGCCTGTCCTTAATTCAATCAGATCCTCCCCTTGCCTTGCTTTTTTATTCCAATTCGATTAGCAGAGCTAAAGCCGTCACGTTTTCCCCTGACAAAATGAATGCTTATATTAATCCCACAATTTCCATTTAAAATGCAGGCCATCGGTTTGATTAATAAGGGGGCCAATACTGAATAATTATGTCTCAGACATGCAAAGGGTAGTCAGCTATAGGCAAGAGCACAGCTGGGTTTGCTTACAGATGCCCTATGGGATCTCACAGGGGTCAAACCAAAGCAATGGCCATGACTGAGGTGATGAATCAGTTAGCCGATCTCTTCGACAATTAACAAGGCACGGCCCTTCTATTAATTTGCTGCCCCGAGAGTGGTGACTGGTCAGATGTGTCAGGGTCAAGGGTTAGAGGTTGAGAGCAGGGGTCGGGGTCAAACCTTCCGCATTGCCTCAGCAAAATTAAGAGAAGAAAATAAACGAGAGATGGCAAATTTAATTGAAATCCTTTGCCTAATTCTCCTCCTTCTCCCCTACCACTTGGCTCTGTATTACTACAGTATGAGTGAGAATGATTAGTTATATAAAACAATATGATCAGGGTGCTTTTAATTAGTAATGATCAATCTAGCTGCATTTAGTATTTGGGCATTCGATAAAAGAGGATCAATGTTAACGTATAAGGGCAGGGAGCAGACGGAAAACAATATGGCAGATCCTGGTGGAGGGATTATAGGTTAGCATTTATTCGGTGGAGGTGTTGTAACTCCCAAACCGGTAGGTGTAATATTAAACCAAGCAATCTATCCTCATTCATTACGAGTACATTGATTTTGGAGCTCATTGACTTTTCCCATACCAAGCAATGTTTCACTCTGTGTGTTTTATTGAATTATTCCTGCATTGTGTTATTAGATGTGCTATGGACTGACAGCCTTTAGTTGGCTTAGACATGGAGATATACAGTGGGAAGATTTAAGACACTGAATTCTATGGAACATGGTTTAAATTTCTTGATGCACACCTATATATAGTGTTAGTCGCTGGGGTGGAACCATCAAACATATATATATATATTTGACATATATACATATATATATATATTTGATTATGTTTCAAATATTACATACATTTATTATGTATTAGGGGCATAATGCAATCTGTAAACGTATCTGTTTGGTGAACTAATTATTCATATCTGTATCCATATTCACACATAGCCTTAAAATGGAAGGTTTTATTTAATGCATAGATATGTCTGTGATATTTTACTGTCACAAAAATCCCTTTAGAACCCGGCACATTTCACAATACAAAGTGTGCTGTTCAGACTCTTATTATGACATTTGTTTTGTTTTTGCTTTCTGGTTTTGTCTCCACCCCTGTTTTGTCATTGGTTGGGGTTCATTTGTTTTCAGTTTGCCTATTATTGGCCTGGAATTATGATGATTATTGGTTTGCCCTGAATAAACACCATGCTGTGTTTACTCACCTCACCTTCCTGTTGCATAGACAATAGGCTAATGACGTCAACAAGCCAAGAATCATGCACTGTAATGATATAACCCACATGATGCCAAAGCACACATGATAGTTTACCTATTCTTTCCCAAAGGTTCAAGTAGGGTTCAAGTCTTTTCACACCTTTCAGACATCACTTGTGTTAAAATGGGTTCGAAAGCAGGGGCTTACAGACCACTTCTCATTAATAGCAGAGTAATCAGTGGAGGTATTGACCTTTACAGGGCCTCTCCCCTGACGACAAAGCCATGGCTTCAAAGTCTCTCGGTAGACTCTAGGCTAAATCCGTACAAAGCAGCACAGAGAGTTGTCAAAGAGAACATCGTTTGGACGTGTCCCGGCCTCTCGGGAACAGGTCGGCTTTTATGTCAGAAAGAAAGCGTTCCCACATGTTTGAAAATATGGTTAATGCTCCCGGGATCACGTTTCGTGGCAGCCTTCTGTACCACTTCAAAACACTCCCCTGTTAAATGGCTTCAGAGGGGGAAATTAAGCCTGACACTATTTTTGTTATGAAAACACAATTTAAGATGGGCCCGACTCCCTCCGTCACCATGGCCCTTAAATCTGTCGCTCTCTGTGACGCTAGCTGAAACGATTTGCTTCCCCTCCCTTTCCCTCCGTCTCTCTCGCTCTCAAGCTTCCTGTGGGTGGCTCTTGCCAAATAGGAGCACATATGTTTCTCTGTAATTAAACAAGCTCTTGTTAAACGGGACTGCTCTCGTCAAGTATGAATGATTAAGTAATGACGTGATCTAGGGGAAATTAATAGTTATCTCCTTCTTTCACACCCCCTCCTCTTTCTATCTGTCTCTCTGAAACTCTGGAGCGCTTGTACTTCAGTACAGACTTATATACTTTTGTTAATGCATTAATGCAGTAAATATGGGAACGTTTTGCTATTAATAAACTAAAACAAGGCTTGTCATTGTCATTAACATGAACAAGAACTCCTCAGAGAGTACTGAAATTAAGTAAGTAAACTTAAAAAAGTCACACTGTTATTTGTAAGAAAATAATCAATTACATGGTGGTGTGATGTGGCCTGACATGACTTTCTATAACCACCATGAGATTCCTGCAGTAACTCTTACCACTATGACATCCATTATTTTCAATCTGCCAACAATTTCAAGTTTTCCTTAATAATAAGTTCCCTGTGCTGAAGAATTTCTCATGACAGAAAAAAAATCAATGATTATACTTTTTTTTTGGGTTACTACTGGTTTCAGGTTAACCAGTACTTTGATCTCCAATTCCCAACATGCATTTTGGCTTACAAACATGGACTCCACATCCCTCAGTGGACAATCACTTCCTTGTTTACACTCACTGGCCTTTTATCACATTTATTTCTTTCCAATAACACACACACACAGTTCACTTTTACAAGCCACCTTTAGTCAGTACCACTTTGTGAAGCTACACTCAGCCTACATGATGTTTTCACTATACCAAGCCTTTGTTTACTGTTTTTACCCTGTTTTTGCCTACAATTCCTGTATTGCTGCATCGTCTGACCTGTTTCTGTTTCACTGATTTTGAGTTTGCCTAGTGTTTTGGACTGTTTGCGTATGGTCTTATAAAAGTGTCTTGCCGCCATTTGCATCTACTTCGGCTTAAATTGGTCTTTAGCAATTAGTAAAGTAATGATAACATATCAGAACATATTAGACTACTGTCAGAGCTCATTACAGAAAATTAATCAACACCTTCTGACCATTCAGATTGAGGAATTCAACAGCGCTGTGGTGTAATTGGTGGTAATTGACTCGTATATATGCATTGCAGACCCAGAACACAGAACACAGTGTTCCTCATTTCCACCATCATTATGGTCAGGCTTTGTCATCGTTTTGTGGTGTGTGAAGTTTCACACTCTTTTCGCTGAGTCTACCCAGTACACATCGCTCTAACAGAGCCAGCTGTTGACGACCCTGCACATGACAGCAAGTTTACAAATAAATAAAAAAAATGGTGGGGGTGGAAACTCCAGTCAAAAAGCAAACAAAGGGACATAAACAACATATGCTTATTCTCTTGTGATTTGAAGAGCGGTTCCTCTCTAATACTTCTTGCCACAGCTGAGTGACATTTGCAGTGGCAATGGCCTCCCATCTGCCAGCCTCTAGCCTACAGGCTCATTACTGAAACACACTGAGACAGTGTGTGTGTGTCTGTGTGTGTGTGTGTGTGTGTCTGAGGCCCTAAATACAGCATCGATCACTCAGACACTCAAATACACTGTAAGCCCCTTTCCTTAAGATGTAAAAACGTGCTTAAATTTTGCATGCAACAGCCACAAAACACACACACACAAACACCTGACCTCCGACCTTCATCTGATTCCATTGCCTGGCTATCGGGTTGATGAGGGAATGGGGCGGGTGAGGGGGTTTGTTGAAGTGGTGGCTGGAGAATTCGCAGAGGCAAAACGGGTGTTTGCTCCGCAATGGAAGGCCGACAGGACCTTAAACCCGGCTCAAGGAGGCTTATGCAGATACCATGACCTTTCTTCCAGAGAGCAGATTTCCCACTAAAATTACCATTACAGCTTGGCCGTCCCTCAGGGGCCAACACTCAGACTCTCCAGCGGGGTCAGAAGTCACCATGGCACAGTGCCCGTCCTGCATGCTAACCACCCAGAAACACGTGTTAAGCACAGAGTGCACTTGCAGTGCAAGACATGCCAAAAACAAGGCACTGATGAAAGCTCACTGCAACAGTGCATGAAGTGTATGTTGCTCAAGGTAGGTTAGTCCATGTGGATGCTCCAAAAATTCTAATTAAGTCTCTCTCTCTAATTTTGTTTACAATAAGAGTAAGATTTGGAAATTTTGACAATTTTTGTTTTTATATATTATATATATATATATATATATATATATATATATATATATATATATATATATATATATATATATATATATATATATATATATATATATATATATATATATATATCAGCTGACAGTCAACACCACTAGCCTTCTTCTCCATCAAAATTAAACTGCAAGCACTGTTTTGAAACATATGACCAACTTAAGGCTGATGTGCCACACCTTTGTCACATATTTGCCATATAGTAATTTTTAAATAATTTAAATTGTCAAATTATGAATATATGATAAGCCTTTTTTTCCCGTAAAAATAATTGCATTAAAAAGTAAAATAGGAATTATATGAATTAAGACACACCTTATTACATGCGATCTATTGCCTCAACTTTTCAGGATATTATAATCAAGTGAGTGATGAGGTCTTTGAAAGTCAATTGAAAGCTATTCATGCCTTTGGCCTAGTTTGATGGATGGAGGATAAAGAGTGAGAGATAGATAGATAGATAGAGAGAGAGAGAGAGAGAGAGAGAGAGAGAGAGAGAATCAGGACAATATAATCTGTGCAATGTGTCATAAATATTCACCACTGGACATTTTTATTAATTTAAGTTGAGAATAACAACTATCCAAAGAATTTTTTAGATGTTTCTTTTGCTTATTGCAAATATAGATTTGCGATAGGCAAAAGAAATAAGCAAATAAGCAAAAGAAAAATCTAGAAATTAGAAGCAGGGATATTCATGCTCTGTAAAAGACTATTCATTTATTTATTTGACCACTGAAGGTCACTACTGAGGTCATGCTGGATTTACACTGGGTGTATGGTCGCACACACATCCTGGATGCACACACACACTTTCACACACTCATTCACACCTAGAGGCATTAGAGAATCTAATCCAATGTTTCAAGGAAACAGGGTTTCACCTCCTCACTGTCACTCTTAAAAGAGCTCTGTTGTAAACATGTCTGCAGGTTTCAAACAGAGGTGGCAAGATATTCTTTAAAGAAATGTTTCCTTCTTTGAATAACAGGAAAAATGTTCCTTATGATGCATTTTGTATGCAGAAATAAATTTGGACTAAACCTGCCTGGGGTGCCAGCTTTAAAATTTTACATTTTCTTTTTACTAGCTAGCTCCATGTGATTAGATGCACAAATCTAGGTGGACGCCACATACTGATAAGCATACTGATGAGCTTTTCAAATAAAATTGATCCAAGTAATTAAGAATATTCTTCATGTTTGGTACAGAATGCATTCTAAATTGATAAGGTTATGAGCCACATGCGTAAGGAAATGCTAAAAATTGAATAAAAGCATTAGTAAGTGATATATATTGAAGTCCACATTGTTTATGACAAAGACTATGAGGGGCATGTCTCTGTTTATGTGGTAAAAAAGAAAGGAATCATAGTTTGCTTTAGAACTAGAGGATATCCCTTTATTTTAGCTTTTCAGGCTCTCTAATATTTCTTTATTCTGAAGTGTTGACTGCACACCCAAACAGACATATTTGAACTGGTATAATTAAATACTTTCCTGTATCCGTTATCCAAGCCTAGACAAAACCTTTAGCTTTCTTTCCTTTGTATTTACCATGACAGCATGACACAGTGGATTCATCTTTGATCCGTTGCCATGACCAGTAATGTTTTGCTCTGATAATACTCCTGGTGTAAGTGGTGTAGGATTGACAACAGTTACACTTTCCAATAATTATGTTTTTGCATAATGCATGCTGGATTTTGAAATGACAGGACATGATGGATGGAAATGCAATAACAATAAAACATAATAAATTCTCAAAACTGAGAGATGCAAAACAGCTCCAAAGGATATTATATAAAACAACACACATTAATCTATTTTCTGTAGCTCTTCTCCTACATAGGGTCACAGGGAACCTTGGAGTCTATCTTAGGAGTCTCAGGGCATAAGGCAGCTGACACCCTGGATGCGTGCCAACCCATTACAGGGCACAGTCGCACACTATGGATTTAGAGGATTGACACACATTATTTTAGAGATGCCAGTCAGCCTGTAATAAATGTGTTTGGAATGGGGATGGAAACCAGAGTACCCAGAGGAAACCCTGAAACACAGATACATTATACAAACTCTATTCACACAAATCAAAACCTCAACCCTATCTATGCACTGAGTCTATCCCAGAGGACTTCAGAGGCACAAGGTTGGGTCACCCTGAACATGGTGCCAACCCATCACAAGACACACTCATACAACCATTCACACACTACACACAATTTAGAGATGCCAGTCAGCCTATAGTACATGACTGGTAGAGGAACCCAGAGTGCCCAGAGGAAACCTCCAAAGCACCAGGAGAACACTGGTAACCACTAAGCCACTGTGCTACTAAGCAACATAATGTAATGTGACATAATGTACAAATACCACTAAGCTCCACTTTTAGGCCTGATTATTAATTTAATATTTGCTATGCAAATATAAAGCAAGACTCTTGTAAGTGCACATCATCAGGAACCTGTGAGTTAAAATTCTGACAGTATTGTAGGGTTTAATGGGGAAGTACTGTAGTGTGTAATAGGGACAGTACTATATGGTGTACTAGGGGCAGTACTGTAGGGTGTAATGGGGCAGTACTCTATGGTGTCCTATGGGCAGGACTGTAAGGTTTAATGGAGTAGTACTGTATGATGTAATAGGGGCAGTACCGTAGGGTTTAAGGGGGCCGTACTGTAGGGTATAATGGGGCAGTACTGTATGGTCCACTAGGAGCTGTACTGTAGGGTGTAATGCAGCAGTACTGTAGGGTTTAATGGGCCAGTAATATATGGTGTAATCAGGCAGTACCCTAGGGTTTAATGTGATAGTACTGTAAGGTTTAATGGGGCAGTACCTAATGAGGTAGTACTGTATGGTGTAATTGTGGTAGTACTGCAGGGTTTAATGGGGTAGTACTGTATCGTGTAATAGGGGCAGTACTGTAGGGTTTAATGGGGCAGTACCTAATGGGGTAGTACTGTATGGTGTAATAGGGGTAGTACTGCAGCGTTTAATGGGGTAGTACTGTATGGTGTAAAAGGGGTAGTATTGTAGGGTTTAATGGGACAGTGCCTTATGAGGTAGTATTGTATGGTGTAATAGGGGTAGTACTGTATGGTGTAATTGGACAGTACTGTATGGTGTAATAGGGGCAATACTGTAGGGTTTAGTGGGGCAGTACCTAATGGGGTAGTACTGTAGGGTTTAATGGGGTAGTACTGTATGGTGTAATTGGGGCAGTACTGTATTGTGTAATAGGGGTAGTACTGTATGGTGTAATAGGGGCAATACTGTAGGGTTTAGTGGGGCAGTACCTAATGGGGTAGTACTGTAGGGTTTAATGGGGTAGTACTGTATGGTGTAATATGGACAGTACTGTATGGTGTAATATAGGTAGTACTGTAAGGTGTAATAGAAGTAGTACTGTAGGTTGTAATGGGGCAGTACTATAGGTTGTAATGGGGCAGTACTGTAGGGTGTAATGAGGCAGTACTGTGTGGTGTAATAGAGGTAGTACTGTAGGTTATAATGGGGCAGTACTGTAGGGTGTAATGGGGCAGTACTGTGTGGTGTAATAGAGGTAGTACTGTAGGTTATAATGGGGCAGTACTGTATGCTGTAATGGGACAGTATTGTATGGTGTAATAGAGGCAATACTGTAGGGTTTAGTGGGGCAGTACCTAATGGGGTAGTACTGCAGGGTGTAATGGGGTAGTACTGTATGGTGTAATTGGGGCAGTACTGTATGGTGTAATAGGGGCAGTACTGTATGGTGTAATATAGGTAGTACTGTATGGTGTAATAGAAGTAGTACTGTAGGTTGTCATGGGGCAGTACTGTAGGTTGTAATGGGGCAGTAGTGTATGGTGTAATGGGGCAGTACTGTAGGGTGTAATGGTGTAATAGAAGTAGTACTGTAGGTTGTCATGGGGCAGTACTGTAGGTTGTAATGGGGCAGTACTGTATGGTGTAATATAGGTAGTACTGTATGGTGTAATAGAAGTAGTACTGTAGGTTGTCATGGGGCAGTAGTGTATGGTGTAATGGGGCAGTACTGTAGGGTGTAATGGTGTAATAGAAGTAGTACTGTAGGTTGTCATGGGGCAGTACTGTAGGTTGTAATGGGGCAGTACTGTATGGTGTAATGGGGCAGTACTGTAGGGTGTAATGGGGCAGTATTGTGTGGTGTAATAGAGGTAGTACTATAGGTTGTAATGGGGCAGTACTGTATGGTGTAATAGGGGCAGTACTGTATGGTGTAATATAAGTAGTACTGTATGGTGTAATAGAAGTAGTACTGTAGGTTGTAATGGGGCAGTACTGTATGGTGTAATAGGGGCAGTACTGTATGGTGTAATATAAGTAGTACTGTATGGTGTAATAGAAGTAGTACTGTAGGTTGTAATGGGGCAGTACTGTAGGGTGTAATGGGGTAATACTGTAGGGTGTTTTTGTTCTGATGTACACTTTTCAGTCTTGTTCATATTAACTGCATGCAGGATTCCTGATCATGCCGATATCTGAGCTGGTGTTAGTTACAAGAGTTCTGGATATATAGGAAGAGGCTAAACTCTTTGTTTAAGCTAAAACACTTATTATTAGCTTTTTCATTATGCTCTGTGTCTAGACTGATATTAATATCAGTTCAGATTTTTAACCCATTTGGTAATTAACTGGTTTTACTTGAACAGTGACTTCGTTTAGTTGGACCAACTATTTATTTAATTTATTTTAATGTAAAATAAATACAAGAAAAACAACAACAACTGGAAGAGTTCAAATTAGTTCAAAAAACAATACTAAAAAGAGAACCAGTTACCCGCATACTGGCACTGTGTTATTCTTATCCCATGGAAAGATATATTCACTAATTTAGCTTTAATTTACATAAAAAGCAGCACTGTTTGAGCAAATTTTATTCAAGCTGTGATAAATCAGGAAATGCTCTGTCCATACATGTGATGCAGCTTTTTCAGTGAAGTTGTGCTTTCTGCTTGAGTACAATGAAAACTGATTCAAATTTCCTTTACGTCCGGCTGAGACCGAATGATGGATGACTTCATGGAAAATGAACATTTCTGGAAGTATTTACAATTTAACAACAAAAAGAACTTCTTACTAAATTTTAAGTCAATAATTACCTCAACCATTTGACTGCTTCAGTTTCCCTCACAAATCCTGCAAGGCTTAGTTATTTTACATCATCTCAAATCAAATGCTAAGTAATATAGAGGATAGACCAAAAAATGATCATTCAGATAGAGACTTTTTTTTTTCAGGTATAAACCGTTACATAGATCGAGTTGCACTTCATGAAGGTTTTACAGAATGACTTAATGAAGACTGATGTGTGTTAGAAGTGGAAAAATTCCCAAAGTACTCATTGTGGTGTTCATTTCCACAGTTGAGCCTCCTTTGAGACAAAATAGAAATATCATATGGAAAGATGAATGAGTTATATAAGCAGTATAGCAGCAGTATGGCTTAAATATACAGAATATGCGATGTTAGCAAAAATCAGAGCTTTATTCTTCAATGTTACTATATATTGTCTCTTAATGTACTGGATGTACTGTAATGAAAATAGCATAAAAATAATCTACACACACACACACACACACACACCTTCTTCTACCATTTACCAGTGGTTTATTTGTCTTTAATTCCCTCCTGCACAGGGGCAATCAGGGAGCAGTGACGGCTGTCATTCTGCGATGACCTCCAATAAGCACTGAGAGGCTGTGGCATGCTGATTGTAATGGGAGAGTTAACTGTGTGTGTGTGTGTGTGAGAGAGAGAGAGAGAGAGAGAGAGAGAGAGAGTGTGCATGAGAGCAAGAAACTGTTTATTACTTCCCTAAGGGCATTATGCCAAGGTGTATTCCTGCTTCCTGCCAGTGATTTGAAGTGACAGTGTGCCAAACAAACAGGCATATGAGCTCAGGTGTTAGTGACATGCAGCCATTAGCACTTATTCTGACTGAGTGGAGCAAAGCAGCACACATGACTGTACAGTGGACATAAACTGACGAAAAAAAACCCCCCAACAACTGTAGTAAGCGATTGAGCTCATTTATCCATTTTTCCCCTCATTCTTATTTTTCTTCTTATAATGGTACATATAAGAGTATAACACGGTGACACTACATGGCAAAAATGGCATCGTAGCAAGTGAATATATCTTTAAATATCTTTATATACATTTACCTTCCACTTTATTAGGGACACCTGTACATCTGCTCTGCATTATGCAGTTATCCAAACACCCAATCAGGTGGCAGCAGCGCAATGCATGCAATTATGCAGATACAGCTCAAGAGCTTCAGTTATTGTTCACATCAAACATCAGAATAAAGAAAAAGGGTGATCTCTGTGACTTTAACTGTGACATGGTTGTTGGTGCCAGATGGGCTGGGTTGAGTATCTTAGAAACTAATGATCTCCTGGGATTTTCACACACAACAGTCTCCAGAGTTTCTACAGAAGGGTGCAAAAAACAAAAATCATTCTCAATCTTGTTGATGAGAGAGATAAGAGGAGAATGAGCAGACTGGTCTGAACTGACAGGACATTACAGTAACTCATATAATCACAGCCATGGTGAGCAGAACAGCATCTCAAAACACACAACACATCAAACCCTGAGGTAGATGAGCAACAAGAACAAGAATCCGAGGTTAGTATGGGCACAGACTGACCTAAACTGGACAGTTGAAGACAGGCTTTTATGCTTATGACAGTTGTAAAGAGTGTCATTTGAGTTACTATATCCTTCCTGTTATCTCAAACTAACCTGGCCTTTTGTGATCTCTGTTATAAACAATGTGTTTCCACCTACAGAACTGTCAGTGGTTTTTGTTTTTCACACTATTCTGTGTAAAGACTGTTGTGTGTGGAAATCCCAGGAGATCATCAGTTTCTGAAAAACCCAAACAAGCTCATCTGGCACCAACAACCGCAGCACTGTTAAAGTCAGACAGAGATCACACTCTATCTTCTTTCTGATTATTGATTTGAACATTAACTTAAGCTCTTGACCTGTATCTGTGTGATTTTTTTTTGTATTGATTAGATAACTGCATGATTGTGTGCACTTGCACAGATGTTCCTAATGAAATGGGTGCTGACTGTGTAAGACATAAAACATTAAACCTATTTCTAGACATTTCTACAACTGTAAACTTGTAATAATTTTGTTCTAATGGCAGATAGGTTTGCTTATTTTAAGCATGGATTTCTAGAAGAAGCATAATTATCTACCAATAGTATAAGTATCATTTAAAGCTTGATTTTATTCAGATATCTAGAAATAGGGCTATTAATTGTATTTTTTTTACATCTGTTGTTTAAGAATAATGTATTCATATTCCCCGAATGTAGTAAAAAGCAAGCTTCTTACAGTTTCATAGTGCCATTGTATCACTGTAATTTAGTCATAGCAAGGTTTCGTCATGCATAGCTTTCCTGTGTGGTTTATATCCCACACACTTATTGACAAGTTCCCCAGTTGTAAAGGAATGTGTGAAGCACACGTCCATGTCCCTCGCACTGCAGACAGAGGGAGAAAGCACACAGAGGGTGTGAAGTGATGGCATGATGCTGACCAGCTGGGCAGGAGGGGCGAGAACAGGCAAGGCATGCACTGATCAGCCCAGACTGCGGGGTCAACGTGCAGTCTCCAGATCCCTCCGGGACGAGGTGTTTGTGGTCGACGGACGTGTGAAACTACAAATTGAGTTACTTGAGCGGCTTCAGAGGAAAAAACAGAATAAAAATGTCAGCTGGAAAGCCCTCGCTTCTGAACTCTGATTCGGCTCGATAGGAAGTGTATGCGTGTTAGTGGGAGAGATGCGAGGGAGCAGTATGAGTCATCTTAATTGGGAAGAGTGAGGAAAAACACACACACACACACACACTAGTACATCCTGTCTCTGGTAATCCTTTAGAAAGTGTTGAACCCAGGTTTAGCAGGGAGTCAGAAACAACAGGCTAAGCCTTGCCTCTGAGCTTGACCTGGTTCTGTCTGTCTCACACCATGATAATGTTTGGGCCTGAGTGAATGAGATGTGCATGTGTGTGTGTGTGTGTGTGTAGACTCTCATCAAAACTATGGAGTTTTTTGCTGAGGCCCTCTCTCTGTCCTAAAACGATTATGTGTCAGCAGTCCCTCCAATTTGATTCTTGGTTTCACAGACGGTGAACTCATCGCACCCATCTGAGGAATTATGCACGCAGAGAAGCAACTCTCGTCTGACAGCAGGAAGCAGTGCGCTGGGGCTCGCGCCTGCTGGTCATGTGATAAGTCGGCCCTGACCAGTTCAAAGCTGATTCAGCAAGGGGCTGATTGCTGGCAGCTAATCATTTTAGCAACACCTATGAGCAGAAGCATTTTCCTCAAAAGAGGAAGAGTAGGAGAGTGAGAGGAGAGTGTTTTCTCTCTCTCTCTCTCTCTCTCTCTCTCTCTCTCTCTCTCTCTTTCTGCTCCTGCCTTACCACTGGCCTTCCCTGAATGAACTCCGAGTGAACCTGCTCATGTTATTTATATATTTCATGTCTTTTTCTTCAGCTGGGTGTTTTTTTTTCTTTCCGCAGGGATTTTTTTTTATTCAGTGGAGCTCTGCGTGCTCTGCAGCTCCTGCCATAATAGGTGATGTGCACAAGGTTACCTTTTTGAACCGCTCCATCATTAGCACTCCTGACTTCTTTCAAAGATTTCCTGAGTATGGGCAGGAATTTGAAATCTTTATTAGTGCAGTGTGTGAGAGAATAATGAAGCAAATGTTGTTTTCTTTCCACTACTCCATTTAATCTAAAAAATGATTTTATTGCAATGAGATTTTAATTGTTTGGAATAAGATTAGTTGAACTGAAATCTCATTACGCCGTAATTGACGTCATACTACAGTGCTTGACTCTGATTGGTCAGAAAGTGTCGATTAAATGAACTTTCAATAACCACAGCTCTTTCTATCACCAGCCGCAGGATCGGCTACAAGCTATACTCTCATTTTTATATTAATGTGCATATTCGAGTAAGCCTTTATTTATAACTACTTAAACAGCTACTAGACACAGACATGCTCTACATATATTAATTAAAAAAATTCATTTTTCATAAGTATTGATATGTTGAGGTGTTCTGTGAGATGTCGTTGTAAGGAGTCTCCAGTGTCAGTACATTGTAACAGTCAGAGGTAAAGCAATTTTATTTATTTACAAGGACAAAAATGTATATGTCAGTGTGTAATAAACCGTAATTGTAGTCATTGTCAAATCACTGTGTGATATGAGAAATAAAACATTTCACTAATCACATCGCACCCATCTGTCATTGATTATTTTCCTAAAACAGCACAACTGTTTATTTTTAATTCCTTGCTTAATAATTGGCATTTAATAGCTTAGAGTTGCATTGTAACTCTAACGTATTTCAGAATTTATGCTGGGAAACTTCCTCATCTATATTGTTATAGAGTTGCATTACACATGAGTTTGTGGGTGTGATATTAAGATTCCTGAAATAACCTCTGCATAGTTCATGCCTCTCAGGTTTCAGGAGTTGAGAAGTGAGAAACGGCTGACTGTTCATAATGACTTAAAGCTGAGAGACCTGATTAACATCGACTTAGTAAAGCAGTCAAAATAAACACAGCGGCATCTAATGAATAAATACTCTGTATTCATTTCACTCTTGTGTGTAAAGGAGCTGAGCGCAGAGGCCCGAGCCACCCAGAGCATGTACTAGTACTACAGTGGGGATTGAAGAGAAATGGATGGAGAATGATGAGAAACAAGTTAAGATGAAATGATCGGTGTTTATTATTATTATTATTATTATTATTATTATTTCGTTCTATAAGGAGGATCAGTGTAGATTATGAAAGCAGTTCAGCACCATCCAGTGATGTTTATGTATGCAGCTGTATATGACAAATTATATAAACAGCTGGAAATGCCGTTTTTATTCATATTATTTCTTATAGAGTATGTTTAATTTAATTTAGCCCTATGTGTTAATTAATACATTGACTAATAAACATGCACTAACATGTTCATAATGTGGTTGTTATACAAACGTGAATTTATAAGACTCATGCTGTAGCTCAGGTTAGCTCTTTGTTAGTTTGTGATTAGTACATGCCTTAACTCATTATTAGTTAATATTTAATTAAGCATTAATTCAGGTATTAGTGCAGGTGTATTACTTACTGTTATTGTAAAGTATTTGGTGGTGTTAGATAGAATATGTTTAACACATTAACTAAGAAACATGTACATTTAACCTGAAGTCATAAGACTTAACTGTAGTTAAGGTTTGCTCTTCATTAGTTTGTTATAAGTGCATGACTTAACTCACCATTAGTTCATATTAATGTATTAGAGCATGGTTACTAATCTACTGTTATTGTAATGTTGTACACATCTTTCTTGTAGTCAATCCCCACCCACTTTTGCAGAAAGCTCATAGCTGTTATCATGTGCTGTTTCTTTATGAACACGTTGCTACACCCACTGATCTCACTTTAAGCAGTATTTCAGTATATAATAGATCATAAATGATACCAAAGTCACATAGTGGGAGTCTGATTTTCCTTCTTATCTGCTTTCTCTGCTCTTCGTATGAGTTGAACTAGAAATGTAACCTCAAGGCTTTGTTTCACAGTCTAGTATTTTCATAGAAGGACTCTCCAGGCACCATACAATGTTCAAATACTTATCCCTGACGAAACAGCCAGTAGCTTTGTGTATTTAAACTCCATCACCTGCTATCTCACATGCTGTACATCCCAATAAGAAGTGATGGTGCTATCTGAGCACTGAATTAAACAAGCATAAATGCTAGCACAGCAGGCCTCTCCCAAGCACGCCCCCTCAATGCTCCTCTCTCTAAATGAGCATCTCTCACGCCCCCATTGTAATAAAAATGCAATTTCTAACATCTCTACATATTACATTCACTCAAAAACATGCTGTGAAGCTCCATCTAGCACCTCCATGGTGATAAGTCTCTGTGCAAGGGAGGCTTAGCATACTAGCTTGCTTTTCTAGTTTTTCTACACTTTTTTTTTTTTTTTTTTGCCCGGAGCACAAACTCACAAGTACAGAGGCTATAAAGTTTCTTTCTTGACATTTATATATTTATTTATGTCTTTAAGCAGACTGTTTAAAAGTAAAAGCCAAAACATGAGAGTACTGAGCTTTCAAGTGACGTGTTCTGCATATCTTTTCGTATTTCCGAGACAGGAAGCAGCGTAGATTTCTGTAGGCAATTTGATTCAAGCGCAGCAAAGAGTACCCAGGGAGCTATTAGAAAAAGAGAACAAGGTGTTGAGATGTTTCAAAATGCTGATGGATCCTACAGAACAAACAGGTAAAATATCACAAAGGTGTTAGTAGTGCACTGTCAAACTACAGATGCTTAAATAGAAAAAGATATATATATATATATATATATATATATATATATATATATATAGATAGATAGATAGATAGATAGATAGATAGATAGATAGATAGATAGATAGATAGATAGATCCATTTTCCATTTCAGATGTTTCAGTTTTTCTGAGTATTTTTGAAATCATTTGCTTCCTTTTCTCTTTTCATGTTCTTCTAAAACACCAAGTAGCACCATAGGCCTAGGGTAAAAACTTCTATGTAGGCCACGGAATCCATGGAGGAAGAGCAGGGCAGAAGTGGGAACATTTAGCCGCGTGCACTGAAATGTCATGCAAACGGCTTGCAGAAAGCTCTGGTGGTAGCGAGCGAGCACAGGCAGCGCTACCTGACCTGTAAGGCACGTAGGAGTAATTAGGACACTTGCAGCCTAAGGAGGTGTTATCTCTGTGGCTTTGACTTTATATGCAGGTCTTTTTGGTTAAAAGAAGGTTTTCTTTCTGTTATTTTCTGATCACAGACTGCACCATGTGTAGGCTTGGGTTTGGACTTTTGTGAGAAGTTAAACCTAAAATTGAACAGAAAAACTACAGATACTGCTGTCTGAAGGTGTCTTCTGATGATGGATATTCTGTCCGGTCGGCGACAGAACTAATGTCAGAATGTTATATTGAAGAAGTTAAGTGCAAATATATGTGATAATGTATCCCATACTATGTGCTCCTAACCCATATTTGCTGCCATGTTCCCGATTCAGTTTGACAGCTAAACTAGCCTCAAGAGCAGCTAAATAAGTCCCTCGTATGTGGGGTGCTCTCGTGTAGCAATGTGTGCTCTTCAATATGTGAAAAATAGTTTTAGAGGTCATATACTACCTCTAGCACCCTTGCAGACCTATATGTCTGCTCAAACCAATGAAATGACAGAGGACTTTATGACCCCCTTTTTACATATCTATCATAGGCAATTTTGCAGCTTGAACAGCGTCCTGGGCAAAGCAAGGCAGAGAGGAAAAGAAGCCAATCTACAAAGATGTCAAGGACACACTTTGAAATGAGACAGGTGCCCCATCCTCCTCCCCTTTCCATTTTGTTTCATCAATATTGAGAGCTGTTTCACTAAACCCGGGTATGAACCGAGTGCACGAGTGTGTTACGTTCTGTGAGAAAACACTTAGAGTTTAGTGAACCTTTGTGCTATTGCCTGCTGTGGAGAGGTCAGATCAGACTCGTGCCAAACGGATTTTATGACTGATGTGTTGTCTGAGCTGAAATAGCAGTGAATAAAACAAGAGCATCATTGTCACTTGATAGATTTGACTGTCTGTGCAGTATTCTGTGAATCCTGGCCAGGTGGGCTGCCCTCTCCATCCAACCTCAAACCAATCCACTTGACACACAGCATCATTGAGAATGACAGGTGAATACATTTTCAGATGGAGTCATGGATGCTGTAAGACGCAATAGTTTTCCAATTCAGTGCCATGTTTCTTTAATCTCCGGAGGAGGACTGCTAGCTCACTGGCAGACGCTAAAATCCCACCATCAGCACAACAAGGGAGCGATATTTAGCAGACAGCTCCACCCATGCTATTGCTTCTCCATCCGCATACCTAAGCACCAGGTCTGCATTCCTTTGATCTCGGAGGATGATCGTCATCTGAAAAGGAGAGCGCTTTCCGGAGCTTTTTGGAAGAGCAAATTGGTTTTAATATTTCTCCTTTACACCACTCTCTCTTATTCATTGTGTCTTTTAAACTAAATGAATTTCTTAAGAGTTTCACCTGAGATGAGGCAAGAGTGGGCAATAAAAAAAAAGAAAAAAGAAAAAACTTTTGAAGCACTTCAGATGTGGTAAGAAAGTAAGAGAAAGAAAAGCAGCTCATCACTAAAGGGCCGTTTCATCAAATCCCACCTGTGCATATGAAGTAAAATGTCTTCATTAGGCTCTGTGCTTCTCGAGAAAATATCAGGCTTTGTACAATGGCGAAGGTCCACTTGTGACCTTTCTTTGGTTTTAATCATTGCAACTCTTGACAGCTTAATAAGTTGAAGGTGCTGGAACGCAGCCTAACTTAATAAGGCCCCAGAGCCCAAGCCTTGGCCACCTATGATTGCTCCCATAAGTCTTTGCACATCTGGTGCCATGTCCTTGGGAGAGAAATATTTTCCATAACTTTCCTTATGCTCCAAAGACCTACGGCCAGCCCCGGCTTTATTGGTATTCGAATGATACAGTGCACTTTGTGGCACTATGGCAGGACCCATCCGCCTAGTGTCACACATTTATTACACTCAGCCTCTGTGGCGCAGGAGCTTCACTCTGCTATATTTTGCTCATTAAATATTACAGTAATTTATAGGTGTACTTTGTAAATCATGGAGTCATGTTTAATTTATCTTGACGAGGTATATTGTTATATAGGATATATGCTCTCCATATTTTGCGCTTTATTACTATGGATGAATTACTCCCCCTTTATGATGCAGCTAAGCTGCGTAATGCCACAAGCAGTAAAGGCATCGTTTTATGGAAACACTACTGTAGCTGTGCAGATGTATACAGTATAGGCCTATAAAGAAAACTCGGTGTATTGCTTTGCTGCATTACATCAGTGCATCTATTTTAATAATTCAAAAAGGCAATACAGTTAGTTTGTAGCTATTGAATGCTGCAATGGATATTATCCCACGAATATATTTTGCACAGCAAACTGTTTTAATCAATAAAGCCATTTCAGTTGATGAATGTTGAACTTTTTTTGGTTTAAGCTGAGTATCTGTGCATTTAAATTCTTCTGGGAAGTAATATTTACAAGTTGGGAAGTCGTAATTACGACATCAGGTGCCTTCAGGTTTTCAGATTTTTAAATCTACTTATAGAAAATAAGGAACAAAGAATGCACATATAGTGTGTTTTGCTTTACACTGAATTTATGAAGCCACTGTAAAGTTTATTGTTACGTGTCACATCGTAATTGTATAGTGCTATCATATCTTGTGCATGCAATTACTATGGTTTATTGTTAATAAAAAAGCCTGAAATCAGAATCTGATACTTTTTGAGTAAACATTCAGTTTTAATTAAATTTAGCATCAAAAGCTGCATCCATTGATTCCATCATGTCTTCTCACTGACACACCCCCGACTTAGAAGCTCAGCCTGAGTTTCTCCAGTCATCATTATGTGATGTTCAACTCGTAAATACGATCTTTCCGGCGTGACTCGAATGTGCAATCACTCAACAGTGCCTTGTTTATACTTCTCACTACATAACCTCACGCATGTTTGCCAGGTTATTTATATTATCAGCGAGTGCTGTACGTTTTCAATGAAACCCACGAATCCTTTATTATAACTGCATCTGCAATGTCGAAATATTGTGGAAAAATAAACCTCTGTAACCTTACACGTACATCATCTGGAGACTTACTGATGTGTATTTAAACATCTATTGTAATTGAGCAATGATGCGGAACAATATGTTATCCTTTCTCGCTGTTTTTTTCTCATTTTTCTCCTCTCATTTTGAATCATAATTATTAAGGTGTGGTATATTCTTATTATGGTTTAACTATAATTCTTTATTTTATTTATTTTATTTTTTTTTAAAAAAAGCATAAAGTCTTTATGGGCTCTGCATCACTCACAGCTTCATGCTTACGAGGGCAGAAATAGGTGTGCATGGCTGTTTCATTTCAGGGCTGCCTTCTTTCATGGCCCTTAATTGTCTGACGCAAGATGCTGTGTAATTAGTGCAGGAGTTATGATCGTACCACAGGTCATGCCCATGATTTCTCACCTTCTTGCAAACAGAAGTAGTTTGCACAAACTCTGACAACTATGCTAGTAGTTAGTGTAGAGATAAGGGTACCTAATTTCAGAGTTTGTTCTTATTTATTTATTTATTAGTTTGTTTGTTTGTTTGTTTATTTATTTATTCATGTATTTATTTAATTAGTTATTCATTTATTTATTTATTTTAACTACATTAACATTATTTACTGTTTAGTGTCACCCAAATGAGGATGGGTTCCCTTCTGAGCCTGGTTCCTTTCAAGGTTTCTTCCTCATATCATCCCAGGGAGTTTTTCCTTGCCACTGTCGCCACAGGCTTGCTCATTAGAGAAAAAATAGTTTAATAATTTAATTTAATAATTTATTCTTATTTCTAGTTATTTTGTTTTGTTTTTTTTTGTTTTGTTTTTTGTACTTGTGTATGAACATAAAGAAGTCACAGTTGTGCTGGTTCTCCTGTACACATAATAATCACAAATATTAGTATCTATTGAAAAATCCAGATTGCATATTACTTTATTTCCAACTTTATTTAAGATTTTATTTATGATGTACGACACAGGATTATTAAACAGAAGTCCACTGCCACTGATGATAAATTACACATTATTTATTAAGCATGCATTCAGTGTATCTCTCAGCAGCCCTCTAAGCCATTCAATATGATGTACACACTAACCTCTCAATCCTCTCTCCATCCCACAGGTTTAACCGCAGGTGAGGGCAAGCTCGGATCGATAACTCTCTGCTTGTTTTGCCAGCACTTTGCGTGCGACATAATTGGATTGACACTGACAGAGAAACAATGGCAGGCCGATTTTTTTCTTAACGCATACTATGTTCTGGCAGGCAGCTCAGGGCTGACACCTGACCCTGTGTTTAGAGACAGAGGCCCCAATGCACAGGAGGATTTCACCGACCACAGCCTCGATTTTCTGTCATCCTGGCTGGAGAGCCTGTTTCTTGGCAGACAATCCCTTCCGAGGAAAGAGGGAAAAGCGGTGGAGGGGAAAAAAATGCAGGCCTGGAAGGAAGATCATCATTTTCCCCCTCATTTCCTCCATGCGGTGGGGCTGAAGTATGGGGTGGCTTCACACCTGATAGAGAGAGAGAGCGAGAGAGAGGGAGAGATAGAGCAACATAAAAACACTGCATCAGAGCTGAACAAACACAGTTGGTTATGAATTTGTAGAAATCCTTAAGTATGGCTACTGTATCAAAATGTTACTTAAAAGTATGGAGACAAAAATCTACTCCAATATTCAACAGATAATATAAATATATTTTACTGATCAATAATTAGCAATGCAGACATTTGTTTGTTTGTTCAATATTATGCCATTTCAGAAAAAATAGAATTTGGCTTACTCATTGGCTCATGTTTGAAATTTAATAAATGAATGAATAAATAAATAAATAAATAAATAAATAAATAAATAAATAAATAAATAAATAAATAACAGGAAAAATATGTAATGGCATTTTAGAATTATACTGAAGGTCAAATAAAAATGTGAGAAGCAAAAAGGATGTTTTTTTTTTTCTCTGTAGTAAATTTACTTACATGAAGTCAGTTTCAGTAAAACTCGAGAAAAACTGAGAGATAAATCTTCAAAACTAGTGC
This sequence comes from Hemibagrus wyckioides, assembly GCF_019097595.1. Taxonomy (NCBI): domain Eukaryota; kingdom Metazoa; phylum Chordata; class Actinopteri; order Siluriformes; family Bagridae; genus Hemibagrus; species Hemibagrus wyckioides. Next base: position 14,021,720 of record NC_080731.1, read on the forward strand.
AGTACAGTAACTGCATGCAATTACTCGAGAATTTCGTTTTTTGTATCTTTTCAAGTTCAATTAACTCGCCGTGCTCTGAATTACATTTGATCAGGTCAAGGAACAGAGAACTAATTATGTGAAATAGTTCTAATTGGAGCAGAGAGTTAGCCAGAGCTTCGTTTGGACCGTGCCCAGGATATCTTCAATAGCAAAACCCTGAGGCCCCTCTCTCCTCTCTCTCTCTCTCTCTCTCTCTCTCTCTCTCTCTATCTCTCTCTATCTCTCTCTCTCTCTCTCTCTCTCTGCTTTCTCTCACTGTCTGATCTTCATACATATTTGACCTTAAATAGAAACGGATGTGTGATTGGACCTTCAGCGAGGACAATCACAATTACTCTTTGCTCCACTTCACCATTTGATCTCTCTAGGGCCATGAAGCGGCTCGGTCAAACCTTCCTTTTTTCCATGACTCTGCATGAGATGCTTTAATAAAGGCTTTTATTCAGCTTATATCTGTATCTCTGCCATTTGGTTGGCTGCTCTTTAAGCAGGAATGAAGCTTTTGGCAAACACTGTGGTGTTTTTAGAGAATTTATCTCACATCTTATCTTACAGAGACAGAAAATGTAATGTAAAAAAGGTCATAGATGTGTGTTTTTAGTAGTACATTACTGCATTTGAAAAAAAAGGCCTAGCATTTATTAAAATTTTACAACAATGAATGTAATATTGTGTAATATTAAGTATGTAAAATGTTGTATGTTTCCACTTCTTTCTGTTATTTAACACTTCCTATGCAAAATACTGAAGCATAAAATATATTTTTTGCTTTCATTAAACATTCTCCAAATTCCTTTGTCACTTTTAGTTGAATTCCTTTCTTTTTTCTCTTGACTAAAACACATTCGCTCATTAGACACATTCCTCTTTTTCATTCCTTCTTTCCCTTCATCCCCCATCACCCCCCCACTCCGATTCTCCACCGAGGCGCAAATTAAAACTGCGTGGCAGCAGTTGAAAAGGCCAGACGCAGGTCTTTGCCTCTAGGCCTTTTTACATCACCGCTGACAGAGAGCCCTGTGAACCATGGGAAATGCTTCATCGGTCGCGACACATTATGCGCCAAAGTGAAAGCCACATTAAACTTTTCACTTACGCAGCCAATGGCTCACTTTTATTGTCCAGCCCTCACTTGCTGACATGTCCCCTGCACCAGCCTCTAGAGGAGTTAACGAGAGCAAATGTTTCCCTCAGCTTGGGTAACTCCTCGCTTCGACAAAACAAGCTTGAGTCTCACAGAATGAAAACAAATCATGCAGTCAGTGTTCCTAGTGCCATAACTAGTATGTTTATGTTAATGAAAAGAAACATACATTGTGAATTTATATGAACCGGCTTAAAATCGGACTGTCAGTAACGATTGTAAACATTTAGCAGTAATATAATAACACACATGTTGACATGATGTTTGTTCGTTTTAGGTATATAGTTGTGGTGAAATTATGTACTATAGATTTTCTTTTACTGGATCATACTGTGTGTGTTTTTTTTATCCCTACTCTTCTATTCTTTCTAGTCTTAGCAGAGCTAGACTTCCTCCCTTCTGCATGGAAAGAGGATTGCATGCACATGCATACAAACTAACTGATCATTTTTAGGCTGACTGCATCCACAAGGTTCACATCGTCTCTATTCGGATGGTTGGGAGAGTCGCTGTGCCTGTCTGATGGTTTGGGATTGATTCATTTGGATTTAACTGTGGAACTGATGGGTTTACAGGTTTGGAAAATCTGGGGTTGGTGTAGCCATAAGGATGACACTCATGGGCAGAACCATAAACCTTTAGTACAGCATGTATGACAAGGATTTCCATCAGGATTAGTGGTGTTGGTGGTTCAGACATCTTCTCTGTAGACGTTCCAGCCAGACACCTCGTACAAGGCATTAATGCTGAGAAGGAGATATTTGATCGTTTGCGAATATTTTGCGATGCTTAATGTGTTTAAAGTAACTATTGGGAGTTAGAAAATCCTAAAGCTCCGAGACATTACAGAGGCCAAATCCCAAGGTCCTCAGTTTGGCCTAAGCTTGCCCTGCACCAGGAAAGATAGCCGACGTGGTCAGTCAGGGTAAACCGCCCTTGATCAGACCATTGGGAAGCTTGTTATGAAACCCACAAATGGCCATTATATTTGGTATCAATCTAAATTTCTCTCAGGCTGGAGAGGAGGATCTGTGGGCTGGGGTCAGCCAAGGGACAAGAGGCGAGCGAGGGGAAGTTGGAGAGGGAGATTAGGAGGAAAATAAATGTAATACAGACAAGAGCTATATTAATGGGATTATCGGCTCACAGATTTTAATATATCATCTGCGCAAATGGGAAGAGGAGTGAATCTGAGAAGGCGAAATAGGAAAATGGGGGAATAATGTTAATAGTTATTTATGGTGAGTGCTGGGCATTTGTGAAGATTGTGATCACAGACAATTTACAGGGTCGAATAACACAATGATACAAAGGGAAAAAAACAGCATGATGTATTTGGCTGCATTTGTGGTTTCTTGGATCTCTGAACTTTGGTTTGGTTCTTCTGAACTATAACTTTGATTTTCTTCTTGAATACTCTTCAGATACAGCTTGCAAATTGATGAGATTCATTTACAAGAAGCACCCACAATGACTATCTGTTCAATTATTCAGTCATGTAGTAATCGCTCTATTCTGGTGAGGATAAAGGAAACACTAGGCACAAGGTTGTAACAGGTTGGGGATATCAGGGCAAGACATACAATTGCACATGAACCCAGATAACCTGGAGGAAATGACACAGACACAGGGAGAACATGTGAACCTCCAAACAGATAAGTAACCTGAGATGTGGATCGAACCGAGGACCATGGAGCTGTGTGATGGAAAAGCTACCCGCTGTACCACTGTGTCGCACGGTGTTAGATTACTTTTATAAATGCAGACGACAGAGTGCTTTGACGCTCTCTTGGGGTTTCTTCTTATTTATACGGCTGAGAGAGATGTTCCAGGATCAAGTTCTCAAACCTCACAAACTGAATGATCGTTAACATGCGTGTTTATGAACATCGAATCCTTCATTTTAGATGGAAAACAACAGCATACTGTAGAAAAAAAGGTACGTAAAGTCCTAAACACACACAGCCACACAAAAGGAACAAATGTATTTATATTTGTGAGGAGAAACATTAAAGTACCAACAAGCCATCATCTCAGCTATTAGAATGATCAGACCGAGAACTGTTCAGAAAATAAATATTTCTATTCATATCCTTTTCCTTAATTGCTCTAATGTTGTATTGATATCTACGAAATAGATGATGATGGTGATAACCTGAAATATTACTAGACATCTGATTTACATAGTAAAAAAAACCCACAGTAATCACAATCACCTATGCCATTTCTCTGTATAAAAGGATTCATCAGGTTTATTGCAGAATCATTACACCGCTTTAAAAACCCAGTTCTTGTAGTTCTTCCCAGGAGAAGGACGATAAAAGAAGCCTGTCACCTTTCTAAGACGAAGAAGTCTCAGTTTGTCACTAAACACAGCAGTTAACCTCCTTAATACACATTAGTTGAATCTGTGCAAATCTTATTTCTATTGCTTCCATCATGCTTTATTATTGCATGATTGCCCACAAAAATGGGAACAGTTGTTTTTCTAATACGATTGCATGTTGGCTTCATTAAACCTGCATGCTTTGAAGGTCATGACAGAGTGCATCCATAATATAATGACAAGCTTCACAAGCTTCCTCTTCGCTATTTCTATTTTTGTCCAACACAGCCTAACAGTCTAGAAAAACAACATTCACATACTTCTGTGGCAGAAGAAACAGCTAGAGACAGAAAGGGCACAAATCCGTCTTTTTCTGATTGGCTGGGATGATGACGCACCTTACACAACCTTGGCATTTTCCACCTTTCCAACACACTTGGAAATTAGAAATGATCCAAATTCATAGACTATGCTGATTGGTGGGTTCTATGTTTTCTCTGTATATTGCAGTAGGTGTCATGACAACATTAGAAGACATCATGTGAAAAAATTATATAATTTAATTTTGGGACCTAATGAAAACAAAACAGTTTCCTGCTGAAAGTTTACACTTCAGGTGCCAAGTGCTAGTCAGCAGCAATGTCTGAGTCAATGAAGACAGATGAGCATCCCAAATCCAATTTATAAGCTATCCTCTGTCTTAAAATGCCTTAAAGGAAACAAACCCAGTAGAGACATTGGCATTTCATAGCTCAATATCCAACCTGTGTAAACATGTACAGACTAGAAGGTTAAGCTACACTAACTAGCCAGATGTTTTGACGTTGTACAGTATGAAAGCGTCGTATTAAACTTTTACCCTAATATCCTAGTACTGATTCTCTGTTGCATTAAATGCTGCTGTAGGCTATAGATAATACTATAGATTATGTATAAGAAGCATTTTTCTAGGTAGCTAACCACATAACTAGACCAAAAACCCACACCCAACAATAAATGGCAGTCGCACCTCTACTACTTGTGAATATACAAATGCCGATTTTTACAAAAATAGTGTGAATATTTACAAATCAATGCAGACAACTATTCCAAAGGAAGGTCAAGCTTGTAGTCAGGGTACATACAGTTCAAAACCAGAAATATCACAACAACACCCAGAGCAGACATAGCAAGCACAACAAGAAGTGCAATCAGGTGAAGATCGACAAATCAAAGCTACTCAGGACTGGATGTCGTCACAGCTAATTACTGTCACCCAAAGATGAGGTCCTCTTACAGAGGCTGAAGCAGAGCAGGAAGACCAGGACTGTCTGGAATGGACCAACATGCACAGACTGAACCCACATGCACACACAAAAATCTTTATCTTTCACATTACAGCAGACTGAATTTCTTTTTATCACATATCCCAGCTTTGGTAGCTGGGGTCAGAGATCATACAGCACCCCAGAGCAGAGAGGGTTAAGGGCCCTGGTCAAGGGCCCAACAGTACCCTTGATCAGTACCTTTTTGATCAGTAACCCAGAGTCTTAACCTTTGCCACCACTGCCCTTTTTAAAGGGACAGACATGCCAAGCTGAGAATATTAGCAAAGCACGGGTTCAAGGCTACAGGAGAGACCAGTACGCCATGGCTTATAGCACAAGTATGAACCTCTTCTATTGATTCACAACACATTAAACACATAATAGAGTGTCAGCAAGTATGTTAACTTTTTATATGGCTGATGAAAACATCATTAATAAAGTAAATGTTAACATAGTTTTTCACCAGAAAACTTACTTGAGTAATTTTCTTAATGTATATCATGTTCTTATCACAGAATGCTGCTGTTCCTCGTATCACAGGTATCACAAATAAGTTGTGTGAACATTTTTCTGTGAGACTTTTGTGTGTTGTATTTCATGTCTTTATTTCACCAGCTTGTTCTGCTATGTTCTGGTTTATGTGTATGGCCAGGTGCTTTTCAGTGCCCTTTTCTAAGCACATGGCATATAATTAATCACTTTGGCGGGGGTTTGCTTCTGGAATCCCAATGTATAGTAAACACATCGTGTTACACAAGGGTCGAAAAACACAAACATTTAAATCAGTGTGTTGTAACATGGACTCGTTTCGTGGGAGAATGCTCATGTAAGGAAAAGGGGAGGGCTTCAAGCTGTTAGCGTCAAATAGCCCCATTGTCTTTTATTTGGCCACCCGGCTGGTGACTTCAGCTCAGTTGAACGATCAGTGATTTAAAAAATCCCAACCACTGACTGACCTACAGCCCTACTGACTATCCACAGCCTGAGAATCTTCCCCGACCCAGTGCGGTCTTGAAAAAAAAAAAAAGACATTAGGCATTAGATACTTTAACTTCTCCTCATTCCTCACCCCTCTGTCTCATTCACTTCCATGAAGCATACGTCTAAACTACGCAGCCCTCTTTTTTTCTCCCCCCGTATTGTGTGATCTGGCGCCCGTCCAAACACACTGTAATGTTAAGTATCATTTACAAAGTCTGCGGCAAGATAGATACATTGCTTAAGCTCTTAGAACAGGAGAAATCGGTTTCGACAGAGCCAACATGTAGGCCTGTGTAGTGCTCAAGTCGTGCATGGAAGACATTTTTTTTTTTCCTAGACACTTCAGAGGAAGTCTCACACAGATCGTATCATTCTTTGAGTGTTTTTTTGATGGCTTCTGACACTAATGCAGCCACAGACTGAAACCGTATATATGTCTGCTTTTTGATGAGTAGGTATCTCATAACATCATCATTTAATAATTTCTGAAAGTGAAGCACAGAGTGACATGCTCTTATTGCTTTGATAATGTAAACCTGCTTCTTTTTTTTTACTCTGAAAATGTCATTAAACAAGCAAGCAGACTTTTGTTTTTGAAGAAAAGTAAACCTGAGGCGCTGGGTAAGTAATCTATATTTTATTGTCGTGCTCCCCGTGATAGAGAAATGCTCCTATTTAATCCCTTTGTTCGGTCACTTCAGGAATAGGTTGCTTGTTAGCCCGGCTGCTTGTTTTCTTTTTTGTCCGTCTTATTCCCTCTCTTCTTTCCGTGCTCGTGTTAAGGCTGGACTTAGAAGTTATGTGATGAATGAGTGGAAGTTGTATCATTATTAAAGGTGGGAGATGATTAATAACGACCATGTGTGTTTTCCTCTGTAGTGTAAATAAAATATATCATTCACGTAATACATGCGACGGCTGGGAGAGTGATTTATGGTGTGTTAAAAATGCACAGAGAGAGCCAAAGGCTGAAACCCCTCACACACACCCAGCAATGACAGTGCTTTCACTGTGGCTCAGCCATGGCTCACTCCTTCCACCCTCTCTTTATACAAAATATGTAGATATAGAGAGATATAGATTAGACCTATAGTCATATATATGTATACATGTGTGTTTGAGGGGCAGCAAAATGGTGTGCAAGTCAGATGTACTGTAGAAATGTTATATTCTTGCTGATCTATCTATCTATCTATCTATCTATCTATCTATCTATCTATCTATCTATCTATCTATCTATCTATTTATCTATCTATCTATCTATATATATATATATATATATATATATATATATATATATATATATAGTAGTTAGTGTGCTATATTTTTGTCAAGTTTTCCGTTCATTACTCTTAATTTGCTGCACTATAGCTGTTTACACATCGTGAATAGCCCCTTTGGGTCAAAGTACACTTTGTAAAGAGGCTGATTTGTCTTTCTCTTTCTCCCTGTATGGCTTGTGAGTAAGACACATTGCATGTGCCAGTCTGCATGGCAGCACATCTCACCTCCAGGGCTGAGATATTGATTAAATCCAGGAGGCCCCTAATTTCTCAACTTCACTACAAGACATTTCACCCATATGACCTCGAAAAAATGTCTGGCTTACTTAGGATGTTAGTTTGGTACAATCAGAACAATAATTCTTGTATGAAGTACTCAGTAAATGATTTATTTCTGTTTGGGTTATGCATAATGTAGATGATTCAAGTCTGAGGAAGAAGTTGTTTTGCTGTGGTTTTTTTCTTCATATCATATATGACTTGGATCACATTTCCCCGCTTTTCACTCAAGGTGCTTTCTCAATTTTAGATACTATTTTTTTATTTATTTATTTGGGTTTTTTTTCCCAGAACTGAGAGAATATCAAGGTTTGTTTTCTCCTCAGAATCTCAAAGTCAGTCTCCTTGTATAAGAAATCCTCAAACATATCAAGGCTAAAATGCGCTCATATAGAACTATGTGACCTGTACTCAAGGCTGCAGGAAATAGAAGATGTATTTAACAATAAACATAGTGTTCAGATGGAAAGAGTTGAGTAACTGTGCTGTTGCATGTGTATTATAGCAAAAACTCTTAGACTTCTTCACTTGCTGTGACCTTTCAAAACACAGTCATGAAAGCATTCATTATAACCTATGCAAAGGTTTATCTTATTATTTAACTTATTTTTATCACCATATTACCCAAGTTGAATATACAGATTGAAGATAAATTATTAATTTAAAAAAAATGGAATTTGACATTAAGTTGGATGCTGGTTTACCACATTTAAAGACCTCAACCCTGATCATTTCGGCCTCGTTTCTCTTTTTAAAGCAAAACACAGCTAAAAAACCTTGAAAAAATTTTATTCATCTGTATTTAACATGTTTCTTCCTTGATGCAGTTGTCACTAGAATCTACAGTGTTATATGTATGGTTTTTGTTGCACAGAAAACGTGCAAAGTGAAGATGAATTCAGAAATCATGACAAAAATAAACTATTAAGAACATTAATAAACTAAACCTTTGGAGTGAGAAGTCTGCTGCTGTGTTTTAAATGAAAAATATAGTCTCAGGTACACTGTGCAGTTTTATAAGGAAATTAGCTGGTATGTTTCACCGAATTCTTCTGTAAACTTTGACTGTCACACTTGATCTTATGCTTTGCAGTAAAACCTAGCAGCTTTCATTTGTTTTTTTTTGTCTGAAAAGTGGTCTGTTATGTAATATGTAGCTTTCTTTACTGAGATTTTTCTGTAACATTTATTTTTTGTTGGAAACGCAATGTTTGGAAATAGAAAATGTTTTTTGTACTGACTCAATAATGCAATGTCATGAAATATATATCTAAAAACAAAATAATAGGGTGTCTAAGACTTTTGCATGGTGCTGTATACATACCGAACATGAGCACAGCTAATCCCAGAATAACATAATCTGTTTTTCTTTCTTTCTTTTTTTTAATGTCCCCTGCTTATGTGTGGTCACTCTTTCATTATGTGACATTAAGGTGGTTTTCTCACTGGTCACGTTTGCTGAGATCCCAATCTTATTGTGATTGTTCCTTACACACCTTGAAGCTTTGCTCTGCTTTCAGACTCACTTGATTCTACTGAACCCAGTTGCATTTGTGTTCATCTTCCAGCACATACCCACATGGAGAACACAGTCATATTGACTCACCATTTTTTATTTATTTATGTATTTATTTATTTATTTATTTATTTATGTATTTATGTATTTATTTATTTATTTATTTATTCTTTTGTTGCTTATATATATATATATATATATATATATATATATATATATATATATATATATATATATATATATATATATAGGCTCCTCACCTTTCCTGTAGCCACTCATGCTACACGTGTATTTTGGAAACTAATGATGAATCACTCTAATACACGCTAATCACGCTAATGCACATGTGCAGGTTTACCTCCTGAATAAGGGCAGACACATTCACAAAAATCACCTACAGGTCGCCTACAGGTAGTCTCGAGTTCGGTCCCTTTGGTGTGCTTCCAGGTCCACATGACAACTTTCACTTTACCAATTTTTATGCAAACCATGCTTTGGTTTCTCGCCCTCTAAATGAAAGGTTTAACGGTTATATAGTTATGGGGGAAAAACATTTTGAAGCTCATTGGTCTATAATTAAGTTTAGACCACACCAAAACATTGATTACTGACATTTTACTTTCACTTTCTACCTGAAGGTACAACCTGGACACCTGAGCCAACATGGTGGCCAATCTGACCAACACAGATACTTAGCCATGTCCTTTTTTATGCTTTTCTCTAGCGCTAAACTAGTGCTTTTTCTGTTGTGCGCTAGGGGCTTGCCCTGGTTTCAGGGTTTTGAGGTTCTGGTGCAACAGGGAGAGTGTGCTGAGTAAATCCACATCGACCACCATGGCAGTGACACACTTAACAATCAGATGCCTTTCAGGATATTTTGTTTCATGACTCTCTCCCTCTCAAACACACACACACACACTCCACACCTCACCTCCAAACTGCTGCTCTAGGATCATGAACCTGTTGTAAATCTGATCGGCACTGTTGTAGTATCCTCACTCCAGATCTCATACATTGAAACTGAAATAAAAGTGAAATTAAAGCATTGTGAGTGGAGTCTCTTTCCTGAGTGACGTTTTTGGATCAGGGCAGCTTCACGCTAGTTTTATCAGTTTGTTCTGGCCTGAGCTGAGTCTTATAATTAGAACAGGCAGTTCAGGCGACTATATCGCCCCGAGAAATTAACGAATCTTGACCTTAGTATTATAAGGTTGTATCTGGGTTAAAAAGGAACGGGAGATAAAAACCCTCGTAATGCTAAGGTCATGAAATTAGAAATATAAAACAGTCTGTCATTTGGCATTTGTATGCCATTTGCTAGTTGCCACTTTGAGAGTTAATCAAAAGGGTCAAATATTGCATTACTGCTAATAGGCATTTGGAGCAGATTTCTTGATCTAGTCAAATGAGATTAAACTAGCACTAGCTTCCTGACATAGTAATGGATCGTGGAGAGTCTTTACGAATATTTATCTCTGTCTTGCTCCTTCTACTTTACTGTGTACAGTACATCATGGAGCAGCATCTCAATATTTGTACGTTCCATGCACAGATGCAGAGTTTAGTCCATTTATCATAATCCAGCATTAATGCAGTCTTGGTAATTGTATAGGCGAGAAATTTAGCATGTATTATGCCAGGAGCAACCTTTCTGTGACAAAGTGCAATTAGGACAAGAAATATAACAGTATGCATTGGAAAAAAACTGCACTGCTGTTGACACACATTTAAACCTCTTCAATTACTGACAGTGTGTTTGAGTCTACCCTGTCTACCAATGTTTTACATTTGCATTGTGTGTGTGTGTGTGTGTTGGGGGGGTAGTAGTCCTATCAATATTCATATGATGATTTGCAAGGATTACTTCATTATGATCTCCATTAATATCACTCCAATCCAGTATAAATACGCCTAATTCAGCTTTGAAATACGATCTTAGAAATTAAACATCTTTGCAAAATCCATTTAGCTTGCAAATATATCATCAAGCAGGGCAAATTACAGAAAAGAGCAAATCGGGTGGGGGGAGAAAAAAAGCCGCTTATATTAATTCCACATATTGAAGGCGCAGCGAGTTTGCAGTGTTAAATACAGTTTGAAAGATGTCTGCTGTTGGCTGGACTGACAGCAGGCACCTACAGGCGGTCCCCTGATGAAACACTGCACTACCAAAATGTACTGGAGTTTGGTTTCTTTTCCTGTTTACACGTAATGGAACCAAAAAAAAAAGGACAGAAATCTTTGTTTACACTCAAGTCACAAGGGAACATCCCCTGAAGCAGTAGAGAAGTGGGCAAGCTGGCTGCTGCTCTCGGACACTCTGGGAAAGTTGGAGGTGCCATCTGGCGAGAGGGGGGGCAAAGGATAGCTTAAGGTGACCTTTGACCCAAATTCCTCCTATTGCAAACATCTCCACGTGGATTTATGGGCGGTTAAAGAACAATAATGGCGCTCTGGCTTCTCCTCCTCAGGTGATGAGGGCTAATCATGAGACAAGCATGAATTCATAAGTGGACAGAAACACAACCTCATCATGGGAGTCAGTTATGTAGCTGATTTTACTGTCATGAGAGATAAAATGCTTTGTGCAGCGTGAATGCACAAAGTCTTAAACTGTATTTAGTTCAATATGTCTGCGCAGGAGACCTAACATATTGACTACAGCATGGTTTACACATTCAACCACAGCAAGAGAATAGATTAGACAGAGAAATAGAATAAGCAGGTCAGTATGGGTTTACTTTAATGTGATATGTTTAGTCTTTATTTACCTGAAGCTTCAGTAACAGTTATGAATGTTCCACTAATTTCATCGATAATTAGACCAGTATGGAACGTCATGTGGGTAAACACTCAATTTCAGATCACTTCATAACATGGAATGGTGGTAAAAGAAACATGAAATCAAGCAGACCCTAAAAAAGGCATTTGAAAAGTTACCTGTCACTCACTTTTCTTCTTCCACTGCTCTGATGCTTTCATTCAGACTTCCAATTTCTTCCCTCTCCCCTTCATTCTCGTTCCTTTCTCTCTCTTCCTCTTGATTTAAAGCAGGGGGATGGGTGAGTTCATAAGAGGATTCAGCTGTGAATAGACTTTTGTTTTGCTCTTTCTTTTGCCTCCTGACTGTGTCAATTGCAGGGTGCCCCTTTGCGAAGGCCCAAGCCGTCCTCAGACAGCACCCTGACCATCTAGTTAACATTCACAGGCAAACATGGGAAAGCTGTGCTTTAGAGGAAGAGCCGGCGCCTCAAAGATCTCTGGATATGTCACAATTGGCACGTCATTACCGCGAGTACATTTTATTCGAATTGCAGTATATGCAGCATACGCCTGAGCAGGATGTTTCGAAATACGTTTGACAGAAAAAGTAGACAGCTATTAGCTTCCTGTTCACGTATTTGCTTTGTCTGACCACAGAAAACACATGGCCTACAGGCAGTGTATAGACGACATTGATGGAACGCATAATGACCACATCCAGCAATTCCAGGCCCTTCTATGGAGCGGTGACATCACACATGTAACTGGCTCTGGTCAGGGTGGCATCTCGCTGTAGGAGGTGAAGAATTCCAGCCACGCGCTTTATGCCGAGCATTATGGAGCAGTAATGTCAGCTATGCGTGTGATCTCCACACAGAACACCAGAAAAGCTTCATGGCTGCATAATAATGCAAGGTTTTCTTGGACGTCTCAATCGGGGTGGAATGACCCAATGGATTCTTTGTTCTGTTCTTTTATGTGATACATTTTAAAAGCGTCAGAGCCTGGCACATTCTTGGTCTTCATAATAGACTGAAAAGAAGCTAGTGAAGTGGAGACTGACTGTGTGGCATGGAAACCAGGAAAATGACCTAGCAGACCTTTCAGAAAATGGCAGAAACAATAGCTATTCTTAGATATATGGTTCTGAATTGATGTTTGAGTATTCATCAATCTTGTTTTGGATTATTTATTTACTCATCATTATCACGGTTAGTGTCATGGTGGATCCAGAGACTATCCCAGGAATAATATGTGCGATGCGGGAATACATCCTGGATGGCACAGCAGTTCATTACAGGGGACCACACACACACACACACACACCTACATCTAGGGGCAATTTCCAGTAGCCAGTACACCCAGCAGTTTTCTGCGATGTGGGAGGAATCCATAGAACCAACAGGAAGCCCACACTGACACAAGAAGAATATGTGAAACACCACAAGACATATCATAAGCTTAGGATCGACTCTGGGATCCTGAAGCTGTGAGGCAGCTTATTAAAATAAAATCTTTAAATTCAAATTTGTTTGCATTGAATTTCTACATCTTCGGATCTGGGTAATGACAACGCGTTTACTTAAAATGATCTGACTGGGAGGACAGTATGGGCTGCAAATACGATACGCTAGTCATCTTTGTTAATTACTATCTCAAAATCCAATGCTGGTCTGGGATTTTTTTTCTTTCTTGGTGTGAAGTCTTTTTTCTATGACAAATACATCCTGTCTCCCTGCTTGGTTCGAGGTTACTTTGCCCTCTCTGCGTCTGTCCAGGTCTATCTGAATGGACTCTTTTTCCCTTTGCCGAAAACCTCTTACTGTTCTACAGCTCCAAGAATGAGAAGAGGAAAAAAGAGAGAAAAGATATTGTGCTCTAGGGCTCTGACTCTCATGAAATTAATCTATTATCTTCCTGTGTGGCTGCCATGTAGTGATACAGGGTTGGCTGATGAGTCCTCTCCGCCATTGTAGCGCCGTGACATTTGGCCATTCAGTTCAGCTTGCTGACACGGGCAGGATTCACCAATGTGCTAAATTAACAGCAAAAAAAAAAAAAGAAAATCGGAGTGTCCAGAGGCTGTCTAAAGGCAGGATGGATTTCTGCTCTGTTTAAAGGCCTGACCTCAGCGCTTACTGTCGAGTATGCTGGTATTATTAGGGCAGGCTAAACCACTTTAGCTGATCCAGAGATGCATGTCTTGTCTTATATGCGAGATGGTCTAGGTCATGTTAACCTTGGCAGAAGTTAGCTGACGATATTCTCTTCAGGCAAGTAGAGATGCCATCTTGTCCTGAGAGGATGGACGCTGGTGGTCCAAATCATTCATTCAAGATTTGATAAAAATCATTCATCCATTTCCTGTTTATTGACTTTAATCAAAAGTTAAAAAAAAAACACTTTTAACCCAGTGATTTCTCTTTTTTATGAAGATTTTCATAATCTTATTTGTTATTTATTAGCATAATAATTAGCATGATCTTCAATTATGTCCAAAATCTGTTACATAATGATTTTTTTGTTGGTCAGTGTTTACATTTTCCTACATTACATTATTCTGAAGTCCTGTGTGTGATGTTTTGCATTGTAGGTTGGATTTCTCATTAATATCACCAAAACCTGACTGCTAAAACTTGTGTTTAACTTACAGTTTGGTGGCATAACCACTCCTATCTTCTCTCAGGTATAACACAGATACATCATCAACTAACAAACTAGAGTCACCACCTCACCAACATTTCTACATAAACACTGAATGTGTGTCTGAAAGTGTTTTATCATTTCGAAACTAAAAAAGTTAATAAAAAGTAATCTCTTGTTTTCTGACCTCTGGAGAAGTAAACTGAACTGTTCAAGCTGCCAAATCGTCAAAGAGAGTGAAAGCAAGGAGGGACAAAATGGCTACTTTTGAAGGGGAGACGAGGGGTGGACTATGGCAAGCTATGATGAATGGTTGCTCACAAACATTCCGAACAAAGGGTGTGTGTGTGCGTGTGTGTGTGTGTGTGTGTGTGCATGTGTGCGTGTGTGTGTGTGTGTGTGCATGTGTGTGTGTGTGTGTGTGTGGATGAGACGTAAAATAGAACTGTGGGCAGCTCCTGTCAAAGGCGCTTGGTTTTATTTATTTATGGCCGCTGTGCTTAAGAGATAGTCAAGGTTAGGCTATGTGCTCACTCTCCCACTTTTGTATGAGCCAGATCAATTTATGAAATATGTCTGTTAACAATCCTGCTGATGGGGATCTCTCTCTCTCTCTCTCTCTCTTTCTTTTTCCCGCTGCACTACCTCTCCATGGTAACCTGTATTTCTCTTTCAAGGCCATAACTCTGGATGAAGTGCTCTCCATTTTTCTGCACTCATACATTCAGTCAGTTATTTACACTGACTCACTTTTTACCTTTATCTGTCACTTCTGCTGCTGGTTACATCAACATGGCTTTGTGTGTGTGTGTGTGTGTGTGCGTGTGTTGGGGGATTGGGGTACAGAAAAACACCTCCTATCTCATATGGTAGATGTAATCCTGGCGAAGATTGATCTTGGTGAACTCCATCGATCTGAATAGTGCTGGATAGAGACTCAGTAATGTGGCTTTGGGAGGCTTGGGAGTCTCACTGTAAACATGTTTGGGGCGTCCAGGTTGACCCCTATAGCACAGAAATAAATCTAAAAAGCCTCCGCTGTCTGAGCGTCTGCTCTCCGTCTCCTTGTGCTTCAACCCTTATCCTGTTTTTACTGTGTACTTGTTATTTATACAGCTGTCCCAGTTTCTTCTTTCAGTTCTCTAATCCCAGTATAAAATGTTTAAAAGATACTTTGTGCCTGCTAGGCTAACACTAAACTAAAATTAAATAGAAGTAGAAATAAATACAATAAAATCAGAAAGCACATTCTGCTGCTTCATTCTTTTTTTAGGACAGAAACTGAGAGACTCAGAGGAGGATATTGTGCTGGTTAGCTTGTGGTTTATTATCCCAAATGCACAAATAAAAAAAAGCTATGCAATCTCCAAAGGTAAACAGACACAGGTCAGGTGATCGGCAAACAGAGATCATTAAAAGAGTGTGCAAGTTGCAAAACAGTGAACAAGACAAATATGAAAAAAAGGATGAACAGAGGAAACTGGCTTCGTATTGACAGAACCCATGGAGACATGAAATGAATATCAGTCTGGTGGCAGTGAATGTAAAGGTGTGTTGTGGGAAGTGGAGTCCGGTGCAGTCATGTTTTGTAGTCCGCAGTGTGTGATGGGAAATCCACGGTTTGGCATAACCTAACAAATATGTTAAGTTAAACCTTTAATTTTCTCAAAAATTTTATACAGAAACCAGAGCTGTTTTTCATGGAGCTAATAGTATGAGAATAATTTATCACTATTCCATACTAGCAGAGACAGTCTTGTCTCCTTGTGGCCACATGGGTTTCTTTTAGGTTCTCAGGTTTCCTCTCACCTTCCAAAAACACGCTGGCTATTCTAGGTATGATTTAGTGTGTGTGTGTGTGTGTGTGTGTGTGTGTGTGTTTGTGTGTGGTGCCCTTTCATGACCTGGCATTGCTTTCATGGTGTATATCCCGCTTCTTGCCCAGTGCTCCCGGGACAGGCTCCAGTAACCCTGACGTTATGAAGAATAAAAGAATGAATGAAAAATAAAATACCAATGAAGACATTTCTCAAATTTCAATCCATTTAGGAATTTTTAACATTTACAAAATGTTTCCATTCTGGGATTCAAATGTCTGTGCTTGGGAATTCATCAGTTCATAAACTTTCACTCTGTGTAAGAGTTCAGCAACCCAAACCCAGTTCAAACTAGTGCATCATACACACACACACACACACACACACTGATTCCCTTTTATAGTAACAATACAACAAGATACACCTCCCAAAGCATAAACTCTGCGTCTGAGTTTGATGATGGCCTTGCACAGGGGTCAGATTCATTCCTCCATTTGGATGAAATGATGGGATTGAGGGAGGAGATGGAAAACAAGCGGAGGAAGGGAGGATAGTAAACAGATGGGGGGAACTCCAGGATGGACTGATTTGCTTTGGCTGTGCTCAGCCTGCAATTTATAGTCACAAATATAAACACCACAGAGCAACGACTAATCTTAAATGCTAGATTAAGAAATGAGGGGAATCCAAGACAAGCCCTGATTACAGGGTTAGCGAGGGATCGGATTGGCTGGTAGAATGACAGTGCTACTTAGGGTGAAATCATGTCGGCCACTCTCTTGAAATGATGAGGCCAGAGAGTGCTAAGTTTGGCCACATTTTGTTTTATTGTTAACATATGTGTGAATTGTGAACAGTTGTGTAGTTCTAAGAAACAAATTACATAAATAAGACAAATAGAGTATCATAAAGCCCATATTCATAAAACTGTGCATTTTATTATATAATTATAACAATTTGTGTAACAAAAAGCATAATAAAAATTCATTATATCATGAGACGAATGTTTTCATAGTTCAATATGATGGTTATAAAGGTTTTAAAGTATAATATTATAAAGAACAGAGACACAAGACAAATGTCAAGTCAAAGAATTGCTAATAATACTTATTAAGCAGGTATAAAGCTATAAATATGAACATCAGCTTCACAGAGAGTTACCAAATATGCTTTACTATATAATCTTGATGTTGTTATTTACTTTATTTGCAGGCGAATGTGTATCCTTCCCTCTCGTGCACCGAGTCGTCTGAATGATCCCGAGTCCACGGCCTCGTTCCTCTGTGCTCCCTGCCGCCAGAGTTCACAGGCTTGTAGATCTTTAATTATAGATCATGTTCTTTTGGCCCTGTTTTAGAGCGACCCCAGACTGGCTTCGCTCATGTCATCCACTTGAAAGTTTGAAAACCTCCAGTGACAGGAATATTAATGTGCCAGCAGTGTCATATCAGTTTCAGCTCATGCATATTCAATGTCCCCACAGCTCTCTAAGATTTATGTCAGACTGTGCACAAGTGTGGTTTCCCACCATTTTAGATAATAGCATGCTAAACTGATGTTATCAGAAAGAGTCTCTCTCTCTCTCTCTCTCTCTCTCTCTCTCTCTCTCTCTCTCTTTCTCTCTGTCCTCTCTTTTACAACTTTATTGTTTCCCCCCCTCTCTCTCTCTCTCTCTCTCTCTCTCTCTCTCTATCTTTCTCTCTCTCTTTCTCTCTGTCCTCTCTTTTACAACTTTATTGTTTCCCTCTCTCTCTCTCTCTCTCTCTCTCTCTCTCCTCTCTTTTACAACTTTATTGTCTCTCCCTCTCTGTCTTTCTCTGTCTGTCCTCTTTTTTACAACTTTATTCTCTCTCTCTCTCTCTCTCTCCTGTTATTGTTTGGGCTGGTGTGTAATTAAGGTCATTTACACACTTCTGTGTGCCCTCACTGTTGGTGTATTTGGTGAGGTGCGAAGCCGATCCCAGGTCGTGTTTAAGATTGTGGTCTCGACTGAACCTTTGTGTTGTCTGCATTATGTGTGGAAGCTATACACTCTCACTAAGCAACACTTGTACCTTACCTGTTGCTCTCAGACAAGCGCTCCTGTAGTCTGATGGCTGAAACTGAGATACTCAGGAGGAGCTTCTTCCCTCAGGCCATCAGACTCCTGAACACAGACATGTCCACCTTACAGATCCCTAAGGACTTCATAAAGACTCTCTGACTCTCTGCTCTCCATTCACAACCAACTACTTTATACTGCTACTGTTACGACACATAACACAACTGCACATCACTTTTTTGCACAAATATTCTATTTCTTCTTATTTCTTATTTCTTTGTAGTTTTAATGTAGTTATTTACAGTATCTACACAGTCTAAAGAGGAGTAGGCCAGAATATCATTTCAAATTCTAATGAAATTGTATTAGTCTCATACATAACCATACACAGTACCACATGTGTAGTGAAGTATTTTGTGCTTTACAGTAGCACAAAATAAAATAAAATAAAAATAGAATAAAATAGTTGCCAAAAAATAGAAATACAATTTTCTGTACAAGCAAAGGAAAAGAATATGAATTAATAAAATAAAAAAAAAATATTTATATGAATATGGAGCTGTTTCAAAACAGTATGACTAGTGTGAATATAATGAAATTGACTGTGCAAAAAAAATTAATGATTACAGTTACAATACTGTAATATAACTGTAGGTGACAAATAAATTCTTGAATACTGAAACTTTAGTTGTGTTTCACATTCCATGTTGGTGGGGAATGTGTTAATATGAGGAGGAGGTGGAGGAGGAGCTGGAACACCTTATAAGAGTGCAGCACTGTAATCAGTTCACCTCTGTGGAGCGAGTGTTTAGCAGGTCATCTAACATGCCAAGCATTACGAAAGTGTTGAACCAAAGAATTCATTAAATAAAGAAAGAAAGAAAAAAATGATTTAATCTAGTGTCCACCATTTTACAAAGCTCTGTACATAATGTATTGAATTTCACAATTAAGCCATGGTTCACAAAATGGGAAAAAAAAACTTTGTGATTATAAGCTCCGCCCCCAAACAAACACAGAATCCATCCTCAAACATCCAGGCCAAGTGTACTGCAGTAACACCCTGCTAGGACGACTCTCACACACTTTCACAGCGGATGAAAATATCTCGTGAGTGTGTTAAGTGACTCTTACTCCCTGCTGAAAAAAAGGTGGAGAAATCATGTTTTGGAAGGCGATTAGAGAACAATCCTTTTGGATTATCATTTAATTAACGGCGCTCGAGTTGTGCCCATTCTGCTGAAGCAAATGCCCAGCTGCTAATGAAGTTTAAACAGACGTTCTTTATTTAATTTGGGCTAATCACTGAGGCCTTAAAGTCCAGCCCTCTTTGATCTGGTTGTGGCAATGTAATCTCTCTGGCAGATAGCATCTCCCATTCAGCCTCAGCTCCCTGATACAGGCTGCTGTGGGAGGTCTGAGCTTAACGAAGGGTTAATTGAGACAGCCAGGGTGGAAATGCAGTCAAGTGTGTGTGTGAATGTGTGTGTGTGTGAATGTGTGTGTGTGTGTGTGTATGTGTGTGTGTGTTCAGGGGAAAGATGGATAGCTGGATATTGATATTTAAACACCTCTGTTGGATATTGTTTTATTTGTTTTTTTCTGTCTTGTGAGCGCTTGTGCTAAATGATTGCTTGTGAAGGTATATACTGGTATTCTTAATGAAAATCATAAATCATCATTTTATATTTATTTATACATTTTTTAAAATGTTTTAGTGCTATCATTGTTTGTAGATATGTTGTATTTTGAAGATTTAAATTAAAGGGAAAAAAGAGGATTCAAATAAAAGTTTTGCATCAGAACCATATTGAAAAGTGTCACTATACAGTAGCTGCACTTGTCTTTCCTCTGTAGCTGTGTGAAGGAGATGTTTCCCACTGATTAATAAGCCTACAATATCTCCGTATCACTTACTAAGCATGGGAAAAAGGGGAAAGGCCAAAAGAAATATTCACGTTTTCTCTCCTTCCCTCTCTCTCCTGCCTCGTGCCAATAAGTGAGTGATTTATATTCCAATAAAACATTAGAAAAAAAAAAAAAATAAGCAAAACAATGCTGCATGTATATTCACACAGTGTCGCTGATTAGCTTTTGCAGCACAGGAAGCGGAAACACACTGTTTCCTCTGACGCAGAATAGCACCACGGGTCTGTCAGCGCTGACAATTAGATTTATAGCTTCAATTAGCCAAAAGTAAAATAGCCAAATTATTCATAGGCTGCTTAAAACGACGCCGAACACATTATGCATTGCTTTCTGTGAATAATTGAATCTTTCATTTGCAGAGTATGACAGAATGGCTAATTTATTAATAGACAGACGCAAAGTCGAGTCAAACTGTCTATCCTCAGGGTGGAAGCACTTTCAAGACGAGTCCTCGTTAAAGAAGTTAGGAATTGACGAGGCCTCGTGCTGGTGGTGGTACGCAAAGTTTACCCACAAACACCAAAGTGGAAAGCAGCTTCAAGCTCAGCATGCGAGGGTCTCACGTCAGCGCCGCGAGCTTGGAGCTTCCCGCCACATGAAATATTTAATGTGCTGTGTTTATTAACAGAATGAAAGACAAAGGACTTTTTCCCCTTGACTTGTGCACACTGACATTGTGCTCATGACAAACAAGGGAAAAAAATCAGTTCAGGTCCTTGATCCATAATGGATGACACTCCTTGCTTTTGCAAAAAGAGCATTATTGAAGAAATGGGGCAGATGTGGCGAGCTCGTTTGTCAACTTCACCATTTTGTCAACAACAACGATAGGAAGTCGCGCTCATGCCGCATTGTTAGTCACATATTGCCTCAGTGCATTTTTTAAGCCACATGATAATTATTACAGCAAAACGTGTTGCATTTAAACAACATCACATTACAGTGCTACAGTGCTTCATAATGGTATGAAGAGATCCCGTTCCTAAAGGCTACAATTTGTAATTGTCACTAGAAATTGGTGTGTTAGCATTCTCTAACTGTGCCTGGTCTAAAATATACACCAGATTTAATATTGCTCCAGATTCATATGCAGGATATTTTTACCAAATATAATAAAGCTACACTGGTGCATTTGAATATATCTGGTTCTGGTATTAAAGCTGTCCATGTGTGTTTTATAACTATTCTAATAAAGCTTACTCAGAGGAGTGTCAGTAGATAATCACCAGATTAGCTCATTTCCTTCCCAGTTCTAATTCCTACATATTGTTTAATAGATGTGTGGCTTTTCAAACTCCTACATGCTCATGCCTCAATTACAGCCAGCCATTTATAGGGTTTTTATAGCTTAATGTACCATACAGGAAGTGCACTGGGGAAATTCCAAACATCCATCTCAGTGAGAATGATGAATCTTTCCTCAGCCTCCTTGGCAGTGATCATTGACCCTTAAGACTGGTTTGTCTGTTAAATGTCAGAAAAGCACCTTTTTTTTTGTTGGTTTGAGTAATCCACTTCACTCAAGTAGTGTGAGAAAAAAGTGGGTGAGAGCAGATAACGTTCCCAAGAAGAAGACGCTCATGAGTATTAGGTTATTAAGTGTGCTTTAAAAGGAAAAAATTGTGTCCATTTAAAAAAAAATGCCAAAGAAAAGGGGAAAAGAGGCAGCTGTTTCCTGTGTTTAGCCATGATGAGTGCTTGTTATGATGGCAGAGATTCATGATTGAAGTTTTCCTCAGACTTTGGTGCTGCAGATCCTACAATAATCTTGTCACTGTTGTTTTTTTTAATAGTAATAGTCATAATATATAATCTTGTTCTGTTTTGGAAACATGCTTCAAACATTTATTGTGTACGCATCGTATCTTATGTGTGGGAAAAGCCGGGCCATATGAGTGGGAACACATGAACAAACCAAATACACAACTGCAAATCAGAACATTAACTCTAAATGGAAGAGGTACGTCCTTAAAAAAATACTAGACAGGCTAGTTGTTTGTTTGCTGCCTCACACATCAGTCTGAGAGATTGAGAACCACATTAATGTGAGTATGAAAACTGTAGCCAGGTTTATTCAGAAGAAGGAATTACTTTTCACTGTAATCATTTAAGTAATGTTGCTTGGTGTAATAAGTAAGGACGGGGAGCACAGACGTTCAGTGGATAGCATGTCTGCCTTCAGGGTTGAGGGGTAGATGTTTATCCCTGTTCTGTGTGTGAGGAGTTTGCATGTTCTGCCCGTGCTTCAGGGATTTCCTCCAGGTACTCCAGTTTCCTCCCCCAGTCCAAAGGCGTGCTGATTGCTATCTCTAAATTGTATGTTGTGTATGGAAGTGTGTGATTGTGCCCTGTGGCCAGCGTGTCCCCCACCTTGTACCTGGACTCCACTGGGATAGGCTCCAGGTTCCCCGCAACCCTGTGTAGGATAAGCAATACAGAAAATGCACTGATGGATGATAAGTAAGGAATAATACACACCAGACTGTGCAGTTATACAAAAATAATGCATGCCGGGTGGAGTGATGCAGCACAACACAAAGCTGAGTGCCGCTACCACCCCGAAGTGGATAGCTTTTGCATAACCACACACATCTGGAGTGTGTTAATCCGCTTATACCACTGCGATTTGCCAACGTTTACAATGAATGATGCTTTAACGCATTTTGACAATTTATAGTCAGATTTAATGTTGTGGAATTTTCAAGAGACAAGTTAGTTCCTGTTCTCACTTATGTTATAGCCACGATAAACATTGACTCTTTTAACAGTGTCTCCTACTTACTCTCTCTCTCTTTCTCTCTCTCTCTCTCTCTCTCTCTCTCCCTCTCTCTCTCTCAGAAACCACAGCTTGTCATTTTAAATAGGAAAGCATAAACTCCTCTGACCTGAAGACTTTCCCCTCCTGGGAAACTTTGCAAAGCACCACGACAGTTACAAAGCACAGAGACCCGAGTTACCAAATTAATGGTTATATGTTTTTATTGGGGGTTTTTTTAATCCATTTATTATTAGCAGGAGATTATGTGGAACATCTGCCTTACAAGTCTATGTATGACCTGTTGCTAGAGAAACAATACTTTTGTCAATTGTACAGTTATAGTAAAATAATGCACACCAATCAGATATGGGTTTTTTCAATCAGCAACCAGCATGTGCTGTTCATTAATGATTCACCCATTCTGTTTTGTGTTTTATGGTTCTTATTTACTGCTGCGTCACTGTTTTTGTTTTGTTGTGTGTTCTGATTTAGATGTACTTTTGCTGTATTAATGTGTTTTGCCCTGACAGGCCACCGTAGCCCTATTTGGATGAGGCATCCACTAAAGCCTGCTCAAAGTTGTAGTTTTAGCTTAAAGAGTGTGTGATGTGTCTTCAACATCCCAGTGTTTTTCTGTGTCTCTGGGGAGAATCTGAGTTTCGCTTCGAGCGGTGACCTGATAACATCTGCAAATAAACCAAGGCTTTGCCCACATGCTCCGTGGAGCCTCACTTACTCAGTCGCCCCCTCACTTCTCAGATGTTTCAACACCTCTTCAACACCCACCTTAATAAACATTTGTTTGGTGAAATTCCACACACACATTCTCACTCTTTAGTTTATTAAAAATGCATGCCTCCAGGACTGAATTTTGTAATCTTTTGAAGTGTTTAGATGAGAGGTGTACAAGGTACTTTATCCCCAACTACAACAGAAACAAGGGAGTTGAACATAATACTAAAATAAAAATAATAATAATAATACATACATCTATTTTCTGTATTAGTTATTCTACACAGGGTCATGGGGACACCCTGGACAGGGTACCAGCCCATTGCAGGGCACAATCACACACACACACAGGCAGGAATCAATCCCCAAAACACAGAGGTATGAGGCAAATGTGCTAACCACTAAGCCATGGAGGGCACTAACTTATGACTATTTGACATTGTAAAACACATTATTTTCATAGTTTAACAAAAATTACAGTCACATACATTTCTCATGTAACATTATGTGAATAAAATGTGATAAAAAATCCACAGGTGAAAAATGAGTGTGAATCATTTGTAAGGTGTGAAAAGTAAGAGTGAATAAATGTATTGTGTGAAAAAAATGTATAAATGTCACATGAAGTTTGCTTGATGTTTGTATGTTTTCAGAATTTTGTTGTTGTCATTTTTCATCAGTCAGTCCCTTCCTTGGCTGTGGATTAATGAAGGTTTGAACCTAGTATAAGGATTTATTATGATTTGACTTGCTCAGTAGTAACAGTAGTGTGACTTTATAGCACAGAGCTTCTGCGCAGTATAAATACAACTCCACTTCGGGGAATGGAAGGCAACAGACAATACAAGATCATATTCATGCCTATTTGTCACTTGCTAATGAACCTTCTTCTCATTTCACAGCAGGTGCATGTCAAGCTTTCGTTCATTAACACACTGTTACATGAACGCGTGAAAGAATGAGTGAAAATAGACTTTTGGGGAAACAGTGAGGAACCAGCATGCATCATTAGTGTTCAGATTGCTCTACTGTGGCAACATCCACAAGGCTCAGCCAACTCCAGCTCTCGGCAAAATCCAGCGTCCTTCACTCTCTCTCTCTCTCTCTCTCTCTCTCTCTCTCTCTCTCTCTTTCTCTCTCTCTCTTTCTCTCTCTCTCCTTTTCTCTCTCTCTCTTTTTATCGAAGCGTCCCACATTCCTGCTACTGTACACTGCTTGTCATCCCCTGAAAATTCTCACGGAAACCAAATATGAGAAAGCGAGAGAGGGTCACAAAAAAATACCACAAGAGTGTCCAACTAAGAGATGTTCTTGACCGGTCAAGAGAGAGGAAAAATAAACAATAAGCGCATGGGAGGAGGGGGAAGGATAAGTGTTTCCATCCTTGTCCCAGCTGTTTTCCCATGCAGGGGCAGGTTTAACTATGTTTAACAGACATTTACAGTGAATTCAGATCTTAACAATAAATCAATAAATATCTCCTGCACAAACACACGTTCTATTAATAAAACTTATTATCTAGGTATTAATATTAATGTTTAGTATAAAACATTTGTATTTTTTAAAGAAATCTACAGTAAGTATAATAGCTACAACTGTTTATTTTGTAATTTATCAGTAACAGTTAAAAATACATTATGGAACATAACTGTCTTTGAGACAAGCATTTGAAAGTGAATCTATAAAATATTTAACATTAATCTGTTCACACGTCATTTAGATCTTATTCGCTTTCTTTTATTGTTGCTTGAAATATATTTATTTTAAAGTTGAACACAAGAATACAGTTTATCTTGGATGCAAGATAACTGGCTTCCCAAAACATCTTAACTGAGAGAGAGAGAGAGAGAGAGAGAGAGAGAGGGAGAGAGAGAGAGAGAGAGATGTGATGCTCGCTCTACCATGTTTGTGATTTTTGTGCTGCAGTGCTTTTCAGAGACTCTGAAAATGCCTCTGACAGTAGATTCACTAATAAACGACACATATATATATATATGGTGAGAGTGATCAAACAATTATTATTCCTCTTTTATTAAATGTATGAAAATTAAATTGTAGATCAATTCTTATAACTTTTTTAAGCTAAGGTTACAATTAATAAAATGTCTAATGGGCTGGAGATTTTTTTTTTTTTTTTTGCGAAAGGACCTGAGGAATTTTTTTTAGAGGACCTGAGGAATCACTCTTCTGGAAGCACAAAAGCCTGGAGTGAACTATAGGTGAACCCATCATGTGAAGACTTTATTGAGAGACGTTTTGATTTTTTTTTTGGCTCCTCTCTCTCTTCAACATGATCAAAAGTTCAGAAACCTGTGTATTTTGTATTCAGGGAGGAGTGAACCTTTGAAACCCTCTGGATTAAAAAGCACTGTCAGTCCGTTTTAAAGCAGAGGAGAGAGCAGGGCTTATAGTTCACAAAGATGTGTGTGTGTGTGTGTGTGTGTGTGCATGATGATGAAGGTGTCAGTAGGGGGACATCAGTAGGGCTGAGAGAGAGTCATGAGTCTGTCAGTATTCCACTACAAACACCTTGTCCTGTTTCACAGGCTCCTGTGTGGGGTGTCTACATTTTACTGCAATTCTGCATGAACCCATCCGGTTGAATTAGAACAAGATTGAGCTAAACATTTCCCCTGGTGATTGGGGTTTTGGAAAGCTGCCCTCTGTGCCTTCATTTGTCCCACAGTAAATGTATCTTGACAAGCCTCGAGAGGTTTCTGACAGATTTGCAGCTATTACACTGTGATGACTGAACACATCGGCTCACCTACAATTATTATATCATGTAACATTACAAGAGTGAGAACCATAGTTACTGAGTTGTCTTTCTGATCATAAGCTTAGTCATAGCACAGTCTGTCATAGTCTAGAAGGAACCACACATATAAGGGCATGCTGGTATAGGAAAATAATCAATGATAGGGTGTTGTGATACAGCAATGATTGAGATCTGAAGAGTCTGTGTTAATACCCTGAGGCCGAGTGTCTAAAAACACAGCATGTCTTGGATGAAGTGTGGCTCTTTTATGCCATAGCAAGTTGTTAACAATTCTCCCTGGTTTTATTTATTAATGAATGTCACAACATACCTTTTAACAATTAATTGTTAGAGAGAAATTAATGTTGTGGAACTTCTGACAAGTTATGTCCTCTTATCACGTACATTATAGCAGCACCGTGAACACAGCTGTTCCCTCACCAGGCTCTCTATTTCAGCTCTCTTAAAGTTAATAAGATAAATATATGTAGCTTCTCTTGTCACAAACTCCTAAAAGATTCTAATAAGAACCTTGCACAGGACCCAAATTTGTATTTCCATCATATTTTGCATAATTATACAAGCATTTTGAACATCATAAGATTTCTATACGAATTGTCTCATAGAACAAGAAATAAATATCCTATATATATATATATATATATATATATATATATAGATACATATATAACTGGTAGTGTGTATATATATATATATATATATATATATATATATACACTACCAGTCAAAAGTTTGGACACTCCTTTTAATTCAATGTTTTTTGTTTAGGGATTTATTTGATTTATTTTATATATTATATATATATATATATATAACTTATATTTATTTTTATATATTTATATATATATATATATATATATATATATATATATATATATATATATATACATAAAGGAAAAGTGAAGTCGTATGGTTAAAATTAATCAACAACATCTAACAAATTAGAGTTTTGTATTTAACAGTGTTTTGGCATCAGTAAATATCAGACCAACTGACAGCAACAATGAGTATAAATGCTTTTGATTTACTCCAATATCAAACTTCTTTATAGCCCTGTCCCTCACACTCATTCACAGCGGGGGCTTCTCTATCAGTCCTGTCCACACTCCCTCCCTCTGTCCACTTCACCAGTTTGGGAATGCCCCTGATTGTTGGCTGAAATTAGCTGAACACCCAACTCAGTCACTCTCCAGCCTCTGGAGTCGCCCATCTCTCCATCCCCTTCACTCTGTTCAAGCGCCTCTCCACTCAATGAGCCCAGCACCCAGCTGGGAGGCCCATTGATGGCCCGCTACAGTCCGATTGTTTCCTTTGGGAGAGGGGAGGAGAGGCGGAGCCAGCTGTGCCGCCCTAAACCCGCCTCCACACATTGAATGCAGCCTAGCAGGTGTAAACATCCAGCACTTTGCTCCCCATGAGTGGGCAGCTAAGGACCCCAGGTAGTCACGGAGGGCTCCTCTGAGGAATTAAGAAATTAAAAAGAGGAAAGAAAGGGGGCAGGGACGGAGGAAATCGAGAGGGGTGAGAAGGAAGAGAGAGCCAGGCTATCGAGAGAAGGCCCAGGTGTTCATGAAGTGAGCGCGATAACCTTTGGCATTTCATCCTGAGTGAAAGCCAGAGAGAGCTTTTTCATGCTTCAGGAATCGGTATAATAAAAAAAAAAGAAGCGTCTTTGCTTTCACTGCCCAGGTGAGATCGTTTGTATCCTGTGTTGTGACAATACACGGCCCACCAGGTAAAAAGAATATGCTGCTCCCTCCAGGCTGAGACGTGATATGTTTTTATTCTTCTATCGAAAATCACTGACCCTGTTCAAAGTTAGGAAAAAAAGAAAGAGGAAAAAAAGCTTCAATTTTCATGTGTTTACTTGCTTAGTTGTGGATTAAAGTTAGAAAAAGAGCATTTTATTTAGAAATGAGTTTATCTGCTCTAACATGTCCTCCAAACCCAACCTTATTAAATGGTCCTGTTTGTGAAAGACTTAACACCTGTGATTTTTATATTTATATAAACTCTCATTTTGTGTTTTGAGGATGAATCTGCAGAATGAAAGCTCATTAATTTAGCGTCTGTTTTCACTCTTCCTTCGCCAGCTCTCTCTCTCTCTCTCTTTCTTTGCTCACGTAGCATTATTTACTAGAAAGATATCATTCGAACTCTAATCCTCTTAGTGTTGGATTTCAGGTGTACTTACAGCGCCATGCACCTGCTAAACTGCCTTCTCAGAAAGCTGTACAAACACAAAAAAAAGACAAATTGCAGCATCTCCTCAGCTCTGACCAAGTGAGATGCTTTAACACTGGTACATTAATAGGTTATTATTATACCACAGTCATTTCTATAGTAATATCATACACAGAGACTTGTATGCTGGATGCCTCCTGATAACCAGATTAATAGATGTGTAGTTATTTAATAGGGACAATAGTGAATTATTTATAATGTGACGCTTTCTGGAAAAAGAGCATTTAACATTTTTGGTCTCAAGTGTCTTCTGTAACATGTGACAAGTTGTTTTTTTTATTATTATCATTTTCAAGGATGTTGAACAATATTAGATGTAACTATACATGCCTAAAAAGTCATTCATACTGTAAATACATAAGAATTTATAATCACTGGCAAATTGCTGTCTTACAGTATTAGAGAATAAAACACTTGTTGTAGGAAAGCAATCCGATTTGGGTTGGAAACTGAGATTCAACTGGATTGTTACATTTTTTTATTTTTGGTCTGAAAATAGCACAACCTGACGTGTTTGTCCTCACTTATATTACTCTTTATTACTCTTTGAGCTGTACACATGTCATGATTTGACACACACTCATTGCTGATCCACACAGGATGTAAGCATCCATCTCTAGAAGTGACAGTGACACTACACGGTAGTTAATGTTCACTCTGCCCCTTGAGAGCTTCATCAGAAACAGAGACCTCCTCCTTCTCCTCTGTGACTGTGTGGCAGAGAGAGAGAGAGAAAGAGAGAGAGAGAGGTGAGAAAGGTTATAGAGGTATGTCCAGCTGGAGGCGGACAATATGGAATTTGAAATATTAGCTGCGGCTGTGATTGAACATGGCTCCCTTATCACTAGGTTGCCAGGTCGGAGCACCATAACGATGACTTATCACAGTGGTGAGTAGCAGCGAGTATATAACAAGATTCTCCTACGTGACAAACACCACCCGCAGGACACACAGTCTCCGACCTCTCGCTGGAGGGGCTGCAAATGTGCCCCTATGCCCTTCACACACACACACATCAAGATTAATATGACCCAGGTTTAGGTCTTGGTTAGAAGACAGTCACCATTCTTCTGCTTGCTCTTCATGTTTTATTATGATATGAAAATTTTTCACTTTCTTGAAGTCTAAAAGTGCACTGAAGATCCATATTTCAGTTTTCCTGTACAGTATAAGGATTCATTCACAGTGACTAATTCTGTTTCTGACTAGCTGTCCTATTTGTAAGCATCATTTATAACATGGCTCACACAATGAACTGTAAAACTAAAAAAAAAAAAACTATTCTTCATCAGCTTTCCCTGATCACTGCTACAGCATTCCTCATTTCACTGCATGAATCTCAACATAATCAATTAGTTTACTTTCGCCAAAATATTTAGCATATTTGTCTTAATTTAAAAAGAAATAATAATAATAATAATAATAATAATAATAATAATAATAATAATAATAATAATAATATGGAACCCAAAACTTGCCAGACAAAAATGATTACACATATTAAACATCATACAGAACACTACATATTTTCAACTCAATCATTATCACTATTAGAGAAATGACTAACCTTTCCATCTAATCCAAATCATTTTCTAATTATATTAATCAAAATGATTAGCAATTCCTACATTGTTATTTAAAGCATTTTTTTCCTATCTAAAGAATATAAATAAATTATTATTAATACAATACAATGAATTACACTTGAGTCTCTCTCAGTACATATTCCATAAATATTTGCAGTTCTATAATTTGCAATCTATAAATCTTTTCTGCTGTCTTTATATTTATTGTATCATATACATTTTGCATTATTTGTACAGCAAGATAATACAGCAATCTTGATACAGTGTTGTTTGTGTCTGTAGTGCTACTGTTTTATTATCATATTATTTACACTGGTTCAATTGGTTGTAGTTGCACTGTGCTATTGTATTATTTGAAAAATAAAATGATGGAATTTGTATATTTTGTCTCTTATTTTATACCAATGCCTCCATGACAAAATTCAGAGTGATGAATTGTTTCAAGCGCTATTTCTTGTGCTGAAATGCTACTTCTTATTAGTATTATACAATGATAATAATATGATAATAATGATAATAATAATGATAAGAAGAAGAAGAAGAGGAAGAAGAAGAAGAATGCAAATTCAGAATAGTTCATTACCAAATATAATTAGCAATCAGTACAATCAAGGCTGTAATAAAGAAGTTTCAAAAGCTGCAGCACATGAGCATACCTGTACATGATCCCTAACACAGAGGAAGGACTGAGGAATTCCCCTCAAGATAATGTAGCAACATCCATCCATACACAGGGTCTCAGGAAACATGTAGTCTATCCCAAGGATTTGGGGCACAAGGTGGGGGTGACCTAGACATGATGCCAGTCCATCACAGGTCCCAACTGTACAGACACACACTCACACACCTATTCACACACTCCAGACAGTTTAAAGATGCCAATCAGCCCACAACACAAGTCTTTCGACTGGGCAGGAAACCCCGGAAGCATGCAAACATACAAAGGAATGGTGATGTCTTACGCAATTAAAAGTACCAAGCTTACATGTCAACGTTGCATGTTTAAAAAATACTCTTAGAAAGAGCTAATGCCATCTTAATGCCATCTTAATGTGAACATATCAAGGGTTTTCATGGGAAAATTAACTATAATTGTATTCAAAGCTATTTAAAACTACAACGATTTACCTAAAAATATACATCAATCCTGGTTATGTTTGTAATATTTACTTCAGCTAGAATTTCTCTTGCTTCCAGGCCAATTCTACAGCATGACTAGTATCAGTGCTAACATAGCATTAGCAAAGGAAACTGGCTAACTTTGTTAAATATAGCCAGTTAATGTGACCAAAATAGCAAAAATTACCTCAATAATTACCTCAAAATTGCTTTCCAAATTCTAAGCAGATAAAGAAGAAGATGAAATATTTCTTCTGAGGTAGAGGTAGAGACGCTCATGCTCCACACTGCAGTCTATATTCAGATACAGACAGAAAGCTAGAGCAATAACTACTGTACATTGTGTAGCATGTGAAGGTCACAGCTTCTACACTGATACATAGAGTTTTTTCTGCATTGACGGACCTGATTAAATGTGTTACACAGAAATGACTGGATGCCAAACTGAGCTCATTTGATTGGCGTAAAGTCATCAACTGGATGAGAAAAAAAGAGACCTCTGAGATTTGCAGTGAGGACCTTGAAGGTCTAAATAAAAATGTAAGCAGTCAAAAGTATTTTTTTCCCCCTTGGAAATGTAATTAAGTAAAAGTACAAGAAGTCAATTTCCATAATACACAATTAAAGTATAAATATGGCAAAATAATACTTAGGCATAGTAACACAAGTTTTATCTGGCCCTGGTGATGGAAGCAGAAGTGTGTGTGTGTGTGTGTCTTAGTAACAAAGTTGTATAGTTTTTATGCAACATTTACCAGAGAACCAGTGACCCTTGACCCTGCAGTCAGTGAAAAGAGACCATGACAAAGCCAGCACTGACCAGATTGAATCATTAGGCAGTGATTTTTTTTTAATCTACTAATGCTTTCAAATGATGGATGCTGTAAAGATGTTGAATAATTGTGCCACTCTCAGATGGACTACTCGCTGCATCCGTACATACTCTTCTGTACCAAATACACTCCTCCTGTACACAGCTATTAATGGCTCAGGTATCCTTTTTCACACCAAAATGTTGTGGTACTAACCCTTGGATCCAATAACAGGCAGGGTCAGAGGAGAAGTCACAGGTCTCTGGACTTGCTAGTCACCATTCCCATAGGGTGTGTGTGTGTGTGTGTGTGTTCACAAGGGAGTCGCTCTGAGCTATTTGCAGTCTTATCATGTTGTGTGTCTAAAGAGCTGACCAACCTCACTCCAAGCCAAGGACTGCTAACCTCTGACCCCCGTGTTAAACCAAAAACAGATGCCTTTAAACTTACTCATTTCCGGCCCTTAAATAAACTGGTGAGGAATTTTTCACCCCTCTATTCTCCCCACCCATTTTCATCATCTCATTGGCCATTTTTTTTCAACTTGGACTGGTTTTTGAAGGGCTAAAACACAGTCGATTGTTTTTGTTGAGGAGGTTCATTAATTACACTGACTCTACACAACTGAGTTGCAGTTTTCGGGGTGGAAAAGAAATTTTGGTTCTAATGTGACCCTTGCTAAGCAGTCTGAAAACAGCACAGCTTGTCAGCAGTAGTGTTCACTTGGCAAGGTCAGTGTGACTCTGTTTACTTTTGAAAAGAGTATTTATCCTCAGGGCTTTTTGAAAGCATCCTGCTAAACTTCATTCAAGAGAAGAAAACACACACACCAACACACACACACACATACAGATGCATACACTCATGCAGGAGAAAAAGAAGCATTAGGAAAGAACAACTCCTAGAACGCTTGAATTTATAATGAGGAAAAGATGAATCTGGGAGGAAGCCTGTTTTTATTTTACTTTTATATTTAATTTAATTTAATTTAATTTAATTTATTTATTTATTTATTTATTTATTTATTTATTTATTTATTTATTTATTTATTTATTTATTTATTTATTTATTTATGTTTTTAAATTATTATTTGTTATTTAAACCATTTGTATTTTCATGGTTTAGGATTCAGATAAATTGACATTGTTTAATTAATTTAATTTAATTTAATTTAATTTAATTTAACTTAATTTAATTTAATTTAATTTAATTTAATTTAATTTAATTTAATTTAATTTAATTCCATGATATGTTTTCTGATTTTTATTTGTTTGTTTGTTTGTTTGTTTGTTTGTTTGTTTATCAATCATGCTAAATAACTTGACAAACTGATAATAAACCTAAAATAATGTGACATAAACTGCATTATATTTTGCAGTTATTATATAACACTTCATGAAAATAGTTGTTTTAATGATATTATGAGATAGATAGAAGACAATAATAAAAAAAAAAGCGTTCGAGACGCTTTCCCAGAATTCAAACATACATGAGTTGGATTAAACCATCAATAATCACTATCTGCACCACAGCGCTCCAGCCCTCGCCAGACTAATGATTTATACAGCCTTATATGGGACTGATTCCTATCAGATTGATGAATGCACCAACCAATCATGTTCCCACAAACCCACAGCATGTACATACACCAATAAGTGATGATGAACGGTCCGCGTCCAGGTTATTTATGCGTCTACGGGGGCCAGCATGGGCCTGAGCTTAGGGCCGAGGTTTTCTTCAGTTGTTCCCTGATAGCTGGTAGGTGGTCTTTTCCTTCTTGGATTCGGCTGCTCTCATCCTCCCCTTTGGTCAGGAGGTTCTGCTTAACCTCTCACACACGTCTGCTAGCTGCAGGACGGCTGTAGAGAGGCCTCTGGTGCCCGGATCCAGCCCACATAGCACTGCTTCACACTCCTCCACATGCGTTTTACATTCTTTATGCCTCATTTGGTGGACGTGACTTTCACAACATGGGAGTTGGTCATAAGTGGGTATGATTTCTGTTTGGTTTGTCTGTGTTTCTGTTTCTGTTTTTAATATTGTATGTGGATACTTAGTATATTCCGCCATTTTTACTCTCTATTGGAATTCTTGGGCTGTACTCTCCACATTGCTGTTAGTTGTGATGGTATTGGTATTTAATTTTTTTTTTTTTTACAATACACACTCACCAGACACTTTATTAGAAACATCTGGACACCTGCACATTCATAGAATTATCCAACCAGCCAATCATGTGGCAACATCACATACATCAAATACAGTCATGTGGATTATATATCACATACAGCAAATACAATCATGTGGATTATACAACATCACATACAGCAAATGCAATCTTGTGGATTATACATCACATATAGAAAATACAGTCATGTGGATTATACAACATCACATACAGCAAATACAATCATGTGGATTATACATCACATAGAAAATACAGTCATGTGGATTATACAACATCACATACAGCAAATACAGTACTTCAGTTACAAGAGTCAAGTCAAGGCAAGTGAAACTATATTTACAGAGCATGTAACACAACAAAGTGCTTAAAATACGAAATGTAGTATCTAAATACAACTGTAAACAAAAATTGCAACAGTATATAGGTAAACAAAATGAATCTAAAGCTAAAGAATAAAAATATAAGTCTTAAGACTAGCTTTAAAAGCACAGGAGAGGCCCTAATTTTAAAAAGTAGCTTAGGGGGAGCTACAGAAAAAGCATGAGCTCCTTCAGAGTTACAAAGTGAACAAGGAATGGATAAAAAACAGTTGACTATGTGATCTTAGGTGGCCTAGGGCCTATATACAGATGAAGGAGATCACAAACATAGCCATGAGTCATTTTGTGTCTTATACACAAACAGAAGAATCTTAAAATCAACACTAAAATTTAATGTGGAGCCAAAGCAATTGGGGAAGAAACTGAGAAATATGATGTCATTTCTTTGCTCCCGCTAAGAGTATCCGTTAATGTTCGCAACAAATATCAGAGAACTGGATGGTTTGTTGCCAGAACTGCTGGTTTGAATATTTCAGAAAGTGCTGATTTCTTGAGATTTTGATGAGTTTTTTCAGAATGGTGCAAAAAAAAAAACATCTAGTGAGCAGCACTGATCTCATCAACAAGGAGCTTCAGTGATTTGAAGCACCTTGTTGATGAGAAAGCTCATCATGACCAGACTGGTTGGAGCTGACTAGAAAGCTATGGTCAAATAACTCAAATAATAACTCTTTACAAGTATGCTGAGCAGAAAAGCATCTCAGTGCAGTATGTAAAATATATCAAATCTTGTTGTGCTACAACAGCAAAAGACCATATCGGCTTCCTTTCCTGTCAATTAAAAGAAAAGCTTAGAAAAGTTGTTGCAGATTTCATTTTCTAGTGTATTTTTAGATTGTCAGTTGCTTTTAATGTTGAGTTGAAAAACACAGTGAGATTGTGTGTGCTAAGGGAAGCTGCTGTTACCTCTGCTCTTACCTATTCAATCATCCAGCGTATCCCATCCAGAACATTTTGTAGCTTAGCGCTCTGAGGTTTATTGGACTGGACTAACGAGCGACGCCTTCTCTTGAACGTTTTTATGACTCGTCTTAGTGCTGTGGAATGGAGAGCACTGACCCCAGAGCCGCAGGTTTATGAGCTTCCTGTGGGCTTTTGAGCTTCACTTCCTTTGCCCTTCTTCCTCCTGATCTTCTCATCTCTGCATGTTTAAGCAGACTGAGGCAGAGTTTTATAGATGAGCTGATGAGGTAAAGGAGAGGATAACAGTGAAGGACACTGGATTCCTTCTTCTTATGGTGCGTTTAAAAGTATCTGCACACACTGTATCCAGCTGAGGATGAACCAGCACACTCATAAATGTCAGGTGTTTTCTAAAAGAGAAAGAAACGGGGTGAGTTGGAAGCCACACACATACAACAGGTGTTTGTGTCTCATCACAGCAGCCAAAACAGGAAACTGAACACACTGACTTTTTAATTTCTATGCTCCATCTCAAACGATCGAGTAGACACTGGGCTCTTGTGCTCCAGCCTTTCTAAACAAACGTGACAGTTATTGGTCCCTTTCACCCAGAATAAAAACATGAAGCTATTTCCTGTTGTGTCTTGTTTCACAGTAGGAGTGTATTCCCATGCATTTGATATGGCCATATTAACCGTGCACTCTTGAGCTCAGTACATAATTCATCCTGAGGTTGAAATTTACAGCTCTCCACTACATTATAAGATGCTCTATATGTGCACACCATTTAATACCTCCTCCTTTACTCCCATGATGCCATTCTTCATAAAGCGCACCACATGTCTGCTTTATGTTTGCTTAGGTCTATCAAGCGTTTCGGCAGAAATGGGCCTTCCCATAACAATAATGGTGGAGGAGTTTAAAAAGCGTTGCCATATGTGGTCATGGGGCTTGAGTTACTGGTTTTTGCTTTGCACATGCAATTCACAGAAATAAAATATGTAAAGGTGAGTTTAACAGGGAATTAATTACAGTTTTCACGTGCCACTTTGACAGCAGGGAGTTCTCCACCTTCCAGCTTTTTGAAGCAATTAAATTCTGACATCTCATTCAAAACCATCAGTGTTTTGCAGAAGCTGACAAAGGGCTGGTTTTGTTGCTCTGCTTGATGAGCCAAGGAAGGGGAAAAAAACTCGGTTGACCTCTGACTTTTTAGACCATGTGTGCTTGTGTTCTCACGTATGTTTGCAAGCACATGCGTGCAACTGAGTACAAGGCAGCTCATTTCAACCATTCTAGACTAAGCTCTGCTCCCCTGGCTGAGTCACATACACTCACACCGGGTGTGCTGGAGTGTGACTCCATGATTAGGGTGAGGGTACATCAGCCATGCATGGTCAGGTCTCTCAGACTCTCCTGAATGAGAGCAGGTCGGGACAGTTAAGGCTTTTCTGACATGCCACTGAGATGATATGTCTATGATTAAAATGACATGTACTCCTGGGTCAAGTTTTTTAAGTTATTTTAAAGCAGGACATTGAATTACAGCCATCCAGAAGTATTGGTACCCATCAGGAGAATGGGTGATGTTTTTTTATCATGTTTAATTAATACAAACAAATGAGTCAAATGTTCCTCTAAAATCAACTAATGCAGTGAGGAGAATGGTAAAGAAGGTTTGATTTATTTGGGGGGTTCTCACTGTCATGACACTTTCACTGTGGTTTAACCACAAAATTTACATTTACATTTCTGGCATTTGGCAGATGCTCTGATCCAGCGTGACGTACAGAAGTGCTTTGAAGTCTCTATCAATGTATATATTAACACTGGTTCAATAGGTCATAGACTTAGGATACCATCAGCCTAAAAACTGAGTTGTTGGTTGTACATACAACATACAGCAATACATAAAACAAACAGATAATAAGAGGTAGCTTCAGAAGTGCTTCAGAAAGAGGTAGGTCTTCAGCCGTCGTTTGAAGACAGTCAGTGATTCAGCTGTACGGACATCTAGGGGAAGTTCATTCCACCACCTCGGTGCCCGAACAGAGAAGAGTCTAGATGTGTACCTACCTCTTACCCTGAGAGATGGTGGGACCAGTCGAGTAGTGCTAGTGAATAGGAGGGAGTGAGGTGCAGTGCAAGAAGTAATAAGAGCTTCGAGGTAAGATGGTGCTGGTCCATTTTTTGGCTTTGTAGGCAAGCATCAGTGTTTTAAAACTAATGCGTGCAAAATGCAATGTGAGATTTGTGATCACTTTGAAACCAGTGCTCTAGAAAGCATGCAAATGATAAAAATACATTGTGATTAACTGCATAATAATACCAATAACTACTCATTACTACAGAATGTTTATATTATAACTCACACATTTCCATTATAACACTTCAGACTAAAGAGGGAGCAATTACTACTGCACACTGGACTGAAAAGAAAACTATACAGCATTTCTTCCTCTTTATGCTTCTAACCTTACTCACTGTATGTGTGTCCATGCGAGTGTGAGCTTGTTGCATTTGTGTGCATCGTATCAAACCATTCACAGTTGTAGGAACACCCGAGCCTCTCAAAAATACTGTATTTTTCCTGGCAAAATATTTATTTCTTGTCACTGAGATTAAAACTGGAGTTAGTTTAGGTTTAATTGGAAACAATAAATCATTACTACAATAAAAAGCACTTCAGAAAGATGAAAAATAAAACATTTGTGAGCGTGTGTGAGGACGATGTATGTGTTAATCAATTATTAATTTCATATATTCCCTTTTTTTCATTTTCATAAAGGGTGCCAATGATACTGGAACTGACTGTATATAAAGCTCTAGCTGGCAGAGAGGTAATATATCCTGCTGTTATAATGAGCTCTGGCATAAAAGACGACAAGTTTTAACACTCGGTTCAGCTTTTGTTTTTACTAATTCCTGCTATTCATCAATCTAAGCTATGTTTATCCTCTACTGGCCATCAGCTGAAATTAATTAGCTGGCATCAGTGTGGGAGTGATGGGGGAACAGCGGTGTGAATGTGGACTTCAGAAATGCTGATTCTGATGTCTGCTAGTTCTCACAGTGTTCAAGGGGATGTGAAAGCATCTCTCCCTACCAGCAGTCATTACTCAGAGCTGCTGTCAGCATTCATCCTGACACACTGGAGGAACGTCTGCCTGAGTCAGAATAATGTGGACTTAAGCCTGACTAATGCAAACTATTTATTCATCACAGTTGATGAAGTACAGGGGGGAAAAAATGATGCAGTGTGTTGTTGTAAGAAAATAATCAAAAATCAGGTTGTGTGATCATCTGAAAGTTTTATTTTCCAATTACAGTATTTGTTTAATTTCTCTTATACCACAGTAATTTGCTAATGTTGTTTGTTACTTAAAATTGGTATGTTGTACTTTTTAATCATACTTCATTTATTTTCAATTACGTTAATTAGAATATAATTATTATATTTCATGTTATTAAACATCTGTAAAATGCTGCATAATGCAAGCTGGTCATCATGAGTCATCATATGCATTATTACAGCTATAAATAGTCTTGCCATCACCAGCTTATCTTCCCTTTCTCTCTCTCTCTCTCTCTCTCTCTCTCTCTCTCTATCAACTAATAAGGCAAAAAATTCAGCTGGTCATTGTATCAAAAAGCCACTAAAGTCCTCTATAGTGAAGACAATATCATGTGGGATAAAACTCTCTGAGACAATATGAGGAAGAAAAAGGATAGTGTGATTAGAAATCTTTTCTGACTTTTATCTTTTATGACTGTACACTGTATGGTCAGAAAAGTACAGTTTTATAACCAGGACATTCATTCTAGTTTTAACATGAAGTCTATTTTGTTGATCAACTGATAACTGATGGAGACTACAGATCTGTTCATGGCAATTGCAAAACCTATTAAAACAAAACTGTTTGTATCAATTTCAGCCTTCATGGTTTCTAAGTGAAACAATTGACAGTAATCAAATGTATCTATAGCCAATTAATAAAAGCCTTGAATCTGGCACAATTGTTAGGGCTGTTGTAATTAATCAAAATTTGCTGACCATTCAGAATCATACCTCAGAAACAACCTGTATATACACACACAAACACACACACACACAAACACACAGAGGCAGTGGCAGCAAGTGTTAGTGTAGTTGCCCACATGGTGGAGGTCATACTTTGTCATCACATCTCCAGCTTGCTGTGATTTACTCCACCTTGGTCGTGTCTGTTTTTATTGGGCTGAGATCACTGGGAATCTGGACAGTTTCAGTGTGCAGAACGCTGTTAAACAGTCAGCAGGCTGACCTCCTCAACCCTAGGACTTCTGCTGAAGGTCTGTGTGTGTGTGTGAGTGTGTGTGTGTGTGTGTGTGTGTGTGAGTATGCACTAGTCAGTATCAGTGCATGTGTAAAAATCATTTATCTGACTGACATCATGGAGACAGAGATGTGAGCGGTGTAAACAGATAATGATGATGAAATTTATCACCACTTTTACATTTGACAAGGCGACAAAAACAGGCTGAGACCTGAATGAGACGTGAAAATGTCACTTTCCTTCTCTCCGCCTCTATATTCTTGACTCAGTGACTTGTGATATATTGTGTTTGCTCCTGAACTGTTTTATTTTAATTCCCTTCATCATCACTGGGCCCCACTACATGTAAACTGGAGTCTTGTATTACTTTGGACTTGTTGAGTAGATCACTAATAGTGTTTAGTTTCATTTGGCCTTTTGTATAATTACAGCTGTGGTCATAAATGTTTAGCCAGTGAGTTAACAATATGCTCTTGGGGGAAACTCATACTTATGGGATCGAAGCTCCAGGTCACTGAATGTTTCTCTCCATCCTCTTTACTCCATGGGAATATTATTGTAGCGTCTACCCGACATGAATGTTTTATTTTCCTTTACACTTTGCACATTAGCTCTTTTTATTGAGGATGGTTTCGCATTAACCTTTGCTGAAGGATCCCCCTTTACTGAAATCCCTATGCCACATCTGATATACATGAAGCAGCCTGGGAAAACCCATCACATGTCACACGACGAGGGGGGTAGTTCTCTGCCAGTAATACACTTTGACATCTCTGCTCTAAGAAAACATAAATATATTTATCAAATGTGGAAATGTTTTATTCAGACTATACTTTCTAACTTTGCCTTACAAAAAGCAGTGGTAAATGCAATCATTCAGACTAAAAATTCTTGATGGCCAAGTGTGCTTCTATAGCACAACTGATATAATTGTAACATGTGGAAGTGGAAGACAGGATGCAAGAATATGTTTTATTATGGACAACCCATCATTTTTCACTGCACATAACATCAAAAAAAAAAAAAAACCTTCACTGAAGTGAATACCCATGATTGAACCACGATCGTGAACCTGAGCTGAAAATTGAACTCACGACACTTTTTCAACACACTACGTTATTCTACCATGCATGGACTAATTGCTGAAATTTAATCCCTAACTTACAGATCTCATCAGTGTCACCATCCTTGTGAGATTTTATAAAGTAATTGATTTACGTTAATACTGCATGATCACACTCACTATACGTCATTCATCATTAGAAACTTGTTTAAGTGAAGTTTAATACAAGCAATGGCATCATATAATAATTTATTTGAAATTACTTTTCTTAAATCCGACTGATCACATATTCCTTTTTTAATCCATAATCAACACACATAAACAGGCAAGGGTCAGAACCATAAAACATGGAACTCAAACAGAAAGCACAATAACACTTCACAGTAATGGACGGAAGCAGCAGGGGGTTAAATAGACAAACCATTTAAGGGCTATCAGCAAACAGGTGAACACAGTTGGGTACCAGACCAATGACAGGATAGAGGCGGAGACAGGACCAAAACCAAAACAATGGCACGTGTCAAAACAAACAAAAACACGTGGAGAATGAATGAGACTCACAAGCAGCGCTCACTGTGCTCGGCTCAGAGGGGAATTCAAGACGGTCTTGATTTGATCAAGTAATCACACAGCTACGTGC
This sequence comes from Hemibagrus wyckioides, assembly GCF_019097595.1. Lineage (NCBI taxonomy): Eukaryota > Metazoa > Chordata > Actinopteri > Siluriformes > Bagridae > Hemibagrus > Hemibagrus wyckioides. The sequence goes on from NC_080731.1 coordinate 14,063,311, forward strand.
CACGGTGAAATTTAGTTTGTAATGAGAAGATTCGTAAATTATTAGCAATGTTACTGCAGCGTCATAGAGTCAAAACAGAGAACAGCGCTTACACACTCTTCACAGATCTCAGCGGAGTGAAGGCTTGTGTTTGTAGGATAACCAAGAGACTTTTACCTCAGGCACAGATTGATGGGAATGATGCTGATCATTGAAGTGACTCATTTCCCAGTGTAAACGTCTTCAAAATGTCTTAGTGTTGTATTTCTATTAGTAGATTAGATTATAAATGTAGAGGTAAGCTGGGCCTCTGTCAGTGGAATTAAAATCTTTAAACAAAATGTTTTTAGCCCTTGTGTGTGAGATATATTGGATATTAAAATCTGTAGATAGTCCAGTTTAACTGAACTGGGGTGCAGGTAGAGATGGACTTGGATTTAACTGTACTTTAAACACAATTATTTTTTAATAGTGTTTGTTATGACTTCATCTTCAGTTCAGCTGCATCTCTCTCTCTCTCTCTCTCTCTCTCTGCCTCTCTCTCTCTGTCTCTCTCTCTCTCTCTTCTTTATTTTCCTTCTTATCTTTTAGAAAAGAGCAAAGCATGATCTTAGCCCCAGTTTGATCCCTGTGCTCTGAGTAGATAGTTTAGCCCTGAATAAATATTCCCTGTCACTTTGATGTCAGAAGCATGTATTGCAAAAAAAAACAACAGCAAAAAAAAAACGGATGATGGGGACATGTAAGCTGAAAGAAAGAAAGACAGTAGGGAATGAAAAGAGAGGGTGAAAAAGCAGGATAGAAAAGGGATAGAAAAGGTGGCAGAAATGTGATGGATTCCCTCTTGGCAAGCGGAGGCCAGATGTATAATCTGGCATGTGAGCCAGCGCCCTCTCTCTACTTCCCCCCGTTGGCAAGACATGTGACGCACCAAACGGCTGGCCGTGTTTGCACAAGCATGTCACCGTGGCTACCACAGAAGGGGGGTAGGGGGATGCTGGGGGGGTCAAAACAGTCTTCACTTTATTGGCCCCTTTGATGGAGTTGCTGGCCCCGAACATTAGAACAATCACTCAAACACAGCTGACCCTCTTTCAGCCAATCGATTGGCTGCATGGTGGAAAGGGGAGGGGGGGAGCGAGAGAGAAAACAAATGGGGCACGTTATTGCTGGCAGAGTGCAGCTTAGGCGGGATCCAGAGGAAGGTGCCAAAGGTGAGAGACGTCTTGTGGGCGAGAGAGCGCCCTTAATCTGTTCCAGACGAGGCCACGGAGAGCTCTTCCCCCTTCTGCAATAATGACATTAGAGTAAAATGGATCCCACATATCTGACAGCAACACATTTTTGCCCTGAAGGAGAATCCCAGGCTAATTGTAATGTGCCAGAAGACGAGAGGAGGAGCAGACATGTGAAGAGCCTACCTACAGTATGAAGAGCTGCTTTATGGGGGAATGTGGAAGAGAGCTGTTTTGGGGGGTTTTTTCCTCATCAGTGAGAGCAGGGGCTAAAAGAAGGACTGTGCCAGCCTGTTTGTGTATGTGTGTGAACGATTGTGTGTATTCTCCAAAAGATATGCAGGGGTTTCTAGGTCTATGCAAAGGCTTCTTTGTACCTAAAAATATTGACCTATATGGAAATAATATGGGTCACAATTTCCAGGGGTTGTGTATGTGTCAACTCTGCATGTTTACTCACTTTGCATACGCCCTTAATTTCCGAAACCAGTGCTAAATAAGGCTTGTTAACATACCACTACTCCAATATTCTCTAGGCTTACTCCCTCAGGATGCAAAATAAACTGGCTGAAACGATTAGGCACAGTCACTGCTGACTTCTTAGTGACCACTAAAAAGTACATCATCACCAGGATGAGCAGGGGACACCACCAGTCTGCTTTTTTTTCCCCCTCCTTATCTGTCTGCTGAATACTTTGGTGCTGCCAATCCAGCTGATTTTAGCATCTCATTTACTCTTTAAATAATCTGCAGCCAGGTTGGCTGCTCTATAGTGATGAGAGAAACAGTAGAATATTAATACACACAAAGGCTGGGTCAGGAATCAAACGCATACAAAATATACAAAAAAAAAGAATTGAATGTGAGTCTTATTCTTCACTATGTGTGTGAGAGTCTGGGAAAAGCCATCCTGATATATATCTTGTTCTGGTAAACAGCCAAAATTAGTGACTTTTTTTTTAGCCTATAACCTAGATTTCTTTTTTGTGAGTTTAAGAAAAAGTTTTTCACAAATACCCATTTAGACGAGCTTTTATTTACCTTTTATATATATATATATATATATATATATATATATATATATATATATATATATATATATATATATATATAAACAACAGTAGTAGTCAACAACAGTAGTTGCTGTACCCCAGAGACAAGAAACAAAGAAAAGAAACAAACTACATGAGACATGAGGGAGTTACTGCTTGCTAGTGAGTGAAACAGTAGGAAAAAAATCAGGATGATTTCTTTATTTTTCTAATTTTTCTTTATGCTTTGATCAAGTTGCTGTGTATAGTTTGTAAAATTACCTGTGAAATTATCCATAATGTACACACACACACACACAAACCACACACAAACCACACACAAAATATATATATATATATATATATATATATATATATATATATATATATATATATATATATATATATATATATATATATATATATATATATATATATATATATATATATATATATATATATATATATATATATATATATATATATATATGTGAATGTTAGTTTAATAAATGGGAAATTTAACCAACTCATCTTAGCTAAATTTAATACTGACAAACAGTGTGCTGCAGTCTTTAATCAGAATTGGATAGAATTTTTATTATAAATCTTCTTTTCACTTTTGAAAACAGATTTTAAAACCACTATACTTTTTTCCTGACTGGAATATGTGCAAAAAAGTAACATATTTCACTTCGGGGAAAATCTGTACACCATGTACTAGAAAATGGCATAAAAAGTTTCCACACCTCACTGTAATGACTGTAAGTGTAAGAGCTTCATGGAACATGCTGTAATTAAGTGTGTACTATTTTCTGAATTCCTTTTACAAAGATTACAAACTGAAATCGCACGCTTTTGCCCATACCATTTTGCCTACAGAAAAAAAAAAGAAAACAACTCCTGAATTTCCGTGCAATTCGTTTTGACCTCAATTTAATCTCAATGTCATTTTTCTATCATTTCTACATGACATATGTGTACAGAACTGTCGCTAGCAGGCGATGCTTGTCATCACTCAGCTGGCATTATGTTCACCTAAATAGGAGAAAAGAGCGGCATTTGCGTGTGTTAAAATAACGTGTCACCTCCGTGTTGTGCCAGATGTCTATCAGCGTTTAGGACCGATGTCAGTTTGGAAAAGCAAAACAAGCAACCCCTGTGCTGCCAAGTGCATGGCATCCATGTAAAACTCAGACACCCACTCATCGAACGCACCCTGCCTTCTCTGTCTCACACACATGTGCGCATGCATACACACACACACACACACACACACACACACACACACACATACACACACACACAGGCTCCTCTAACAGGAGTCACCTGTCAGCTTTATTTACATCGCCTGGCTTTGGCAGAAGAAGCGACAGAGTTAACACAGGTAAGAGAGGGTTTGGACTGGCAGGAATGGGCGAGGTGTCAGAATAACGAATAATTAATATGAATGATGGTGGAGAGTGTGTGTTTACCCAGTTCCTATATTTCAGCGTGACAGTTCAGGGTTCTCCTAAAAATTTGTGAGGAATATTTTACAGCTGTACAAGCCTGCATTAGCTTCTGTAATCCATGATGGATTTCACAGAGTAATATTAATGAAATGTAATTCTTTTCCTAGTGAGGAAAACACTTTATTGCGCAATTTCTTTCTATGCTAACAACATAAATCTTCATTTGAAATGTTTTATAACTTTTCTATTATTCTTTCTTTGCCCTGAAATTATTCCTATTGTTATACACTGTGACACGCAGCTGTGGGAGGGCTAAACATACACATTTAATCTTTTTTCCCTTTTTCTGGAGACTTCCCTGTGTGCTAGTGGTGCGAACGCGAGCGAGCTCTCCTCAGTAAGATGGAGTGCTGAGTGGGAGCAGTCCATTAGAGTGAGTAAGGGGAAGAAGCCCTGTGTTCATACTAGTATGTGGAAGTCTCATTCTGCCATACTGATAGTTCATCATTCCCCATAGCACTGTCCCAGGCTCGGCCTCGGGAACCGAGCTCTCTCGGTTTCTCTCTGTCTCTTTTGCTCTCTCTGGCTTGTTCTCGGTGATGATTATGGATCTCCCACATGGGGAAAGGCGCGTCTGGGCTGGAGCTGTCACCCAGGGCAAGCTTTGTCTCTTTAAAAATAGGCCGGGGGCCTGTCTCTCTCAGTAAAGGTCGGGAGCAGGTGGTGCGAACTCATTGTCAGCTCATCGTTCCTCACCGGAATGGAGCATGTTAGATGTGTGGATCTCCTGAGAAAAGGTAGGGGGGACCTTTTTCCCCCCTTCTATCCCTTCACAGTGTGAGAAAAAGGAAGGCTTAAAGCTTCTATCAAAAACGGCTGTACAGAGGGTATCAAATCATCTCTCTTCTTTTTTTACTTCTTCTTCTTTTTTTTTTACCTCTTTCTGTCCACTTATCTGCTCTTGCCCTCTAGTCCTGCACCTCCTGAGTGGTGACAGAGTGATGCTGACCCTGGATTGTAAACGTTTCACTTTTGCTGACTCCTGAACAAACCCCACCTTTAACAACATGTATATTATTTATAACCAATATTTGATCATCAGTTGATTCAATTATCATTGAATTGTGACTTCTTTTAGCCTGTTTTCATTTTGGCTAATAGTTTCTTATGTTACCTGTTAGAGCCTGCTGATAGTGGCAGCAGAGGAAATTCATCTTTACATAGAGTAATGCGACAGAGATTTAGCCGTTTAGTCTGTCCAGCTCTCTCACCTCCTCACCTGTATGCTCTGATCAAACATATCAGTGCTTCAAATTTCCAGTGCTTCCAGTGATAATCCCTCTGTCAATGTCAGTGTGCCTGTCATCTTGTAGATCGCTAGCCAAGCTGAGCCAAGTCTCTACTGTTAATCAGTTCAACTGTGCCGTATTGCTCCACTGCATTCTGAGTCCGATGTTTGCCGTCTCTACTACTTCAGCGCTACATTTCTCATTAACACAACACTGAAGATCACAGGAAAATGCTGAGCAAGAGAAGAAGCTCTTGTTCTTAGGAACTAACAGTGGAGCCTTACTGATACCCTTAATGTCTGAGATTTGAACCTTTCACATTTTAGCAAGCTTTATAACAGTGCTGACAGTCTCACCATGTGATGTCAGAGCAACACAATAATAACTTCTCACAGAAAATGCAAAAACATCAACCAAAAAATCAGTTATATAATACTGTAATATATACTGTATTAACACTTCATAGAAGTGTTCATATACTCCTAACCCTAACCCTAAGAGTATGTGAATAATCCTGCACTAATACCTGAATAAATGAACTTAACTTAATAATTATGAACTAATGAGGAGTTCCAATCACAAACTAGTAAAGAGTCTTATGAATTCATGCTTAAGTACATGTCAGTACATGGTTTTTTGTTAATGCATTAATTAACTCATAAGGCTAAACTAAATACTCTATAAGAAAGAATATGAATTAAACCAACATCATTTCAAAATGTTTATATAATTTGTCATATGCACTGCAGCTGCGTTCACAAACCAGAAAATCACTGATCCTCATTATCAATCTCAGAAAGATGCACTCATAACAAATAACATTTATTCATTTTAAACTTTGGTTTTAAATGCTTATAGATAATAGCATCTGCTCCATAAATAAAAGTTACAGTAATTATTTCACTCTTGTGTGTAAAGGAGCAGAGCCCAGGGCCCCGAGCCAGCCAGAGCATGTACTAGTACTACAGTGGGGTTTGAAGAGAAATGGATGGAGAATGATGCCCCAAACGAGTTGAGGTGAAATGATTGGGGTTAATTATTAGTTTGTTTTTCTATGTTCAATAAGGAGGATCAGTGTAAATTTTGAAAATAATCTAGCGCCATCCAATGATTTGGTGGTTTGTGTATGCAGCTGCAAATGACAAATTATCTAAACAATTTGAGATGATGCAGGTTTAATCCAAATTCTTTCTTCCTTGATTTAGTTTAGCACTGTGTGTTAATAATACACTATCTAATGTACTTGACCTGGTCATTATTCTCACATGACTTCATAAATAGTTAAGGTTAGCTCTTAATCAGTCTGTGGTTACTACATGCGTTAACTCATCATTTAAGTAAGTATTAATTCAGGCATTAGTGCAGGATTATTAAAGTGTATGTAATGTTTCAGTGTGGAGTTTTCTGGTAAACTTTCTCCACCTGACACCTTGATACAAAACGACTCCTCAAATCTGAAGTGATGTCCTTTTCCACTCATTCCGGTGCTGAAATGTAAGCGAACGTTTCATATTTGTGAAACTCTTTGTTATTCTTAACGTCAGGCAAATCTGCATGAAACGCAACAGGATCCATCTCTTAGCTTTAATACAGATTTCATTTTCCAGATGACTGGATTATTAATCATTGGACACTGCTGAATGTTTAATTCCCATGAACTTGCCTGCTGATTTCTTTTATGTGAGGCTCCATTCATGGCTCTCTTTGGGCACAGGCCGTGGAATGTCTGACGGAGGAGTCCTCTGTTGTGGCATTGTCTGTGTCTTTGACCAAGCTTTCAGATGACACAATACGACATCATTGTCATTTTTCATCTCTTACTTTATCTCTGTTGTTCATCCTCTCCCTTATTGAAATTCACATCTCTATCTACTTTATCTCATCAATCAGTAATGCCAGAACATGCAGTCCAGGCTCTTCTGATGTGTCTTGGGATTCTGGAGCAATGACCACAAAATATATCACAGTATGTCGAGAGAGTGAGTATAAGTATTTGGGCTTCGAAATTAATGAAGCACATCAGATGAGTAAAAATATCTTATATAAATCACTGTCCACCAGGTTGTCATCAAGAAGATGTTTCAAATAGTATATGGCATTTTAATAAAAATTTTATGTATATATTGTTGATTGATTTATATATATTGCTTGTTTTTGATCAATTAATTAGTCATTTTTGCCTAAAATGTACTAGATTTGTATCAGCAATTACTGAGTAGATAGTAGCAAGAGGATTAAAGATTTCAATATGTGATGTAAAGGGGGGAAACATGGTGGCTTCTAAAAATCTGGATTTTCAAAAATATTTATATTTATAATCAATAGGGTATGGCTCTAGAGTACACATCTACAAGAAATGTACTGCAGGAGGTTGTTTTTCTTACAAGTAGAAACAATCAAAAATGGGGAATTAGGTTATTTTATTTTTTTTAAATAAGAATTTTTTTTCTGTTTTTCTGTGTGTGCATTAAACCAAAACAGAACAGGACAGGACAGGGTAAGACAAGACAGGACAGGACAGGACAGGACAGAATAGGAGAGTACAGGACAGAACAGGACAGGATGAAAACAGAACGAAATAGAACAGAACAAAACAAAAAATGTTGTTTCCTTGTTTTCCATTTTTCATTTCAAAAATTTAAAACAAATGAGCACCATGCACACAGACCCCTTGACCAGAGAACCACTGAACAAATTCTACAAGTATCTCAATGACTGAAAACTTTAATGAACACAGACTTTTCAGAATAGCGGGGGAAAAACACAGTTCCTGGATCAATTCTAATCGCTCATAAAGACATTGTGTCGACTTTCATCACTCGCACTGTGAGTGATCATTTGTCTGCATGCATCAAGGAGGTGAAAGAAATTTCAGGCCTGGTCCTGATGAGGAATGACAAGAAAGTCTTCAGTAAATAAGACAGGAATGTCAATGGCCCAAGTGAGATGTCAATATCCTGTTAGGACGATGGCCATGATGCTAGTGGAGCTTTCTCAATATAAATAAGTAGGCATCGATATCATTAAACGCACCTAAGGATCTCACTCTGATTGAGTTTGGCCAACTGGCAGATGGAGTCGATCAGGTGAGTCGTTGCAAACATTAAAAACATGAGAAATCTCTTATCTTGTTTTAGCGCTTGATGATATTAGATATATTACTTCTAAAAATACAAATGTGATCATAATTACAGTTGAGACTGCAGCTCATTTGAGTGAAAAATGTAAAATTATAAACAGCTGTTTTAGTCTTTGTGTTGAGGTTTGGATATTTGATCAATGCACAGTGATAAATAGATTTACATTTTGTGGTTCAGGAGCTTGACCATCAAAACACACACAGATTCCATCTTTTAAAATGTGTCTCTAAAGGCAAATGTTTCCATGCTCCCAAAGAGAAACTTTGCACCAAGAGTCTCTCCACAAAAATGCCGGGGTTTTCAGGCTCCCATGACGTTTATCCCATGATGTTTGCATTTGTGTGTGTGTGTGTGTGTGTGTACGTGTGTACGTGTGTGTGTGTGTGTGTGTGTATATATGTGTGTGTGTGTGAGTGTGAGTGTGTGTGTGTGTGTGTGTGAGTGTGTGTGTGTGTGTACATGTGTGTGTGTGTGTGTGTACGTGTGTGTGTGTGTGTGTGTGTGTATATATGTGTGTGTGTGTGAGTGTGTGATTGTGTGTGTGTGTGTGTGATAGAGAGAGAAACTTGATGCGTTAAGGGGAAAAGGGGTCTTTTGACCTGTCATTTTCTTTGGTGCTGTTAACAATGGCATCGCAAACAGACGGATGTTATTTTGACCTTGTGTGTCCATTACACGGGCACATATACACACTCACATATACACACACACACACACACTCAAGAGGATCATGCTGAGTGTGTTGTGTCATCAGCTTTCATAATAAACTTGTTCAGCAGTGACAGGTGACTCAACCTCCTTTGCTTTAGTTCAAATACTCTGAACTTATTAACTTCTCAGCAGCATAAAATTCACTGATGAAATTCACTGACTCTGACTGACTTTTTTATTTTTTTTTGGTTCATCTTTAAATTTGCTTAATTATTTTTATTTGATAAAAAGGTATTTTCTTCTCGGTCTTACATAATTTTATATACTGCAGGAAACACTTCGTATTATTTACACTGTGTTTCTGTGTGTGTGTGTGTGCGTGTGTGTGTGTGTGTGTGTGAGCGTGTGTGTGTGTTGCTGTGTGTGTGTGTTGGTGTGGTGGGTGGGTGGGTGTGTGCGTGGGTGCTGGGTGAGTGTGGTAGGCTACGCTGCGTCTCTTGATCTTCCAGCTGTCCTAACATGGAGCTGTGTTGACTGTAAACACAGCTGTGGGTCAGAGGCCCAGGATGGTCAGATTCAGGGTCACTGAGTGGAAGAAAAGAGAGAGAGAGAGAGAGAGAGAGAGAGAGAGAGAGAGAGAGAGAGATTGTAAGACCAGACAAATAATCTACTTTTAGCAAATGCCAGAGTGTTGTGTGTCTGCTTGCTCTAGCTAAGGAACTACAGTCTGGTTCAGTATGCATGTTGTATTTTGCAGGATGTTTAAAGAACCTTACTATTTTTCATATTTGTGTATCTGTGACTGAAACGATTTAAACATTGATATAATTAATTCGATGGATAGCTTTCGAGGAAAATATCTACATATTTTCCATGTCAAGTCTGTATTCTGTACATGTTGTGTGTATGCATGTACTGGATGTATTTATGACACATTAACTGCATTTCATTATATGTTCAGTAGAACAGATTTGTATCAGATTTTGGAGAAAGGATTTTTTTCTCTAAGAACAATTCAGAGCCTTGATCCTTAAACAAAGGAAACAGCAAAATAGGAAAATATTGTGTGGTTTTCAATATTATGGTGTGTGTGTGTGTGTGTGTGTGTGAATCCCAGCAAAAAAACAATAGCCGGCTGAGATACTTGAAGCCCTGGTGATGGTAGTCCAAGTCCCCAGAGGAGCGATCAGTCACAGCTGCTTCAAGCGGGCCAGGGCCATCCCAGGGGTCAAACCCCAATGCTGGGGCCCAGCAAAGGTCAGGGGTCGACCATGGGAGCCTCCGCGATGTGAAAGGTTAGGTGTCTCCCTGACACCTTAGTGGACTGGGCTAGAGATCTTTTCAAAGCTCGCAGATTTATAGATACTGATATCGAACCCCATCCGCAAACTCCTACCACAGCTACCATAGAGGCAGATGTTCTGAATGGTTTGTGCGTAAAAAGACTGACGATAAAACCGGATGATAAATAACACAGACAGATAAGCAGAGAAGGAGAAAGTAAGCCCTGTTTGTTACTAAACATGCTCCTCTTCATAGCAACAAGACCTTTTTACATAAGATACCAAGCAGACATGTGGAAGGTCACTGGGCCCCCCTTCAGGGTATGTCAAAAGTGTGCGTGTGACTAGGAAGGAGAGAGCAAACCCAAAGAGAAGAACAGATGGAGTTTGTGAGAATTTGAGTGCAAGAGAGAGAGTGAGAGAGACAGAGAGAGAGAGAGAGAGAGAGAGAGAGAGAGAGAGAACAGGAAAAAAATTCAAAAAGAAATAATCAAATTAGCTCGCAAACGGAACTGGAGATGCTGCAGTGAGCAGAATCCTGCTGCGTGTTAGTTTCCCGTGAGAACGGGCGACGGGTCCACAGCGCACACACACACACAGAGACAGTTCAAACATATTTACCCCTCGTTGGAAGGTACAAATTAAATTAGCCCCTCCACAAAGCCAGGATGCTTGCCCCTTCTGTTCTGATGTCATGGTACTGGGGTCCATGGGGCAGGGGGGCTATGGCACACTGTCCTCAGTACATTTATCTTAGAGCCCATTCATCTTTACACGCACATGCACACACACGCTCACACATCGCTGCCGCCTCTAACATACAGGATGAAAGAGCTGCCATGACCCACCACTTCCTCTGCCTGCTAGACTAGTAAAGGCATTGTGGGAGTTAAGGGCAGAGATACGGTCAAGGTCAGAATTTTAGTTTAGGTGTCTGGTCATATCTCAGCTAATGAAACATGGGACTAGATGTCTAGAACAAATGCTGAAGATTCTTCACCCCAGCTTAGTCTGACCAGCTGCTGAAGCTGGTCATACTGGTAGACCATGATTGCCAGCTGGTAAGTGGTGGTTGATGGGAAAGTTTTCTGAATTAAAGGTACTAATGCATCATCGTAGACATGTCAGCTTTAAGAATCACACAGCGTGTTTGGGCAGCTGGTAGAGGATGTACGGCTGTTTAAATATAATGTCAAAACTATGTTTAGAATACAATAAGAGTTACACTTGTAGTGAGATCACTCATTAGACTTTTTACATTTTACAGCAAATTCCTTGGACTGACATGTGCAATGAATCAATTCGATATTTTTCATTTTATTTTGATTAATCAGAAATTTCAGGTCCAGGGATTTATAGAATTCAGAACTCTCTCTTTCTCTCTCTCTCTCTCTCTCTCTCTCTCTCTCTCTCTTCATCTCACTCATTCCCAAGGTCTCTCTGTCATGTTCCCTTTCTTCAAGAATACCTCATCATTTCTGGAATGGTGAACATGTTTATTTTAATGGCTGAGAAAAGAGAGTGTTGTTCCCAAGAACACTGCAATTCTCTTATTCCATAATTAAAGATATAATACACACTCAGGCATTTGGCAACTCCGTCTCTGCAGGGATGGGTTGCAGCTTTGGGACTTGGGTTATGCTGCTCATCAGAGTTTGTGTGTGTGTGTGTGTGTGTGTTAGAGAGGGAGAGAGAGAGAGAGAGAGAGAGACAGAGATCAGCTCATACGCTTTACCTCCTCTTTCCGCCTGGAGATGATTCAACATTCCTCCTCCCTGATTCTCTCTCTTTTCTTCCCCCTGTCTTTTTTTTTCTAATATGAAACCTTGGTGGATCATAACTGCTTCCAGACAGTGCACAAGGACAGAAGGGGGGGAAAAAAGCTTTACCCTGAGACATCTCCCCCCTGTTTTTTTTTTTTTTTTTTACAGCGCTGCATCTGCTTCCAATGACAGCACCCTCCACTTCTAACCTGCGCACCCTAACATCACTGCTTCTGCTCCACGTCAACTGTACACTCGTCTTACCACCGCTGGATGTGTTTGGACTTTAATTTTGATTGTTGGGATTAAACAAGGTGTTTGTTTGCTGGAGATGAAGATATCTGAAATCTAATTGAATCAGCAGAACTGTAATAATTTATTAAATCATTAGCTCATTTTGCAATGATACTAAAACAGTTTGATTATTTAGCTGCTACCTAATGTCAGCTTTAGTGCATTTTTAGTACAATTATTCATTTTCTATCAGGAATTTTTTCCCCAACCTGAATCAGTAGCTTAAATCAGTTTGCTTCAATTAATCAAAAAGAGTTTTGAATAAACTGGAAGAAACTGTTCTGGTTCTTTTTAATGGTTCTTGTCTCCTCAGCTGTGGAATGATCTTTCCTGACCGTTTCATCACTCTATTTCTGCTAAATAATCCATTCCCACTGAGAATATCAAAACAACAATGTTTTATTAAAGCCCCAGTCTAACAGGAAATGCCTTATTCACATACAGCAGTAATGTGTATCATGTCAGATGAGAAAATGGGAAGTGCTGGTGTGAGAACGGGTTGTGTTATTGTCTCCTTTTCCCCAAAGAGGTGGGAACATGCAAACAAACAATTCACTGGAGATCATTCTCTCGCGTTCTTTCTCTATGGGAATAAAGAAGAAGGGAATAGACGTGGGCTAACCGGAAGGCTAGTGTTTCAGGGCAAGAGTGAAGATATCACAGTTTGTTTATCTCTCTCTCTCTATCTCTCTCTCTCTCACTCTCTCTCTCTCTCTCTCTCTCTCTCTCTCACACACACACACACTCACACACACACACACACACAGTCTCTCTCCCTTTCTCTCTCTCTCTCTCTCTCTCTCTCTCACACACACACACACACACTCTCTTTCTCTCTCTCTCTCTCTCTCTCTCTCTCTATCTATTTGCTCGCTTACTGTCTCTCTCTCTCTTTGATGGCCTCTGCCCCTGACTATCGTCCAGCTGTTACAAAAGGCTAGTCACTGCTCTGCCCGCTGGACATGTAAACAATAGCATTGTTTACTGTTTTTGTTTATTAAGGCAAAAAGAGATTAGTTGTTAGTGGTTTCCTCTCAGCCTGAAGGAGGGAAAGAGCTGCCACTCAAATGTTAACTCCCCCTCCACTCACACACACACATACACACACACACACATATACATGCACACACACTCCCTCCACAATTCAGGCTGTCACACCCTTGTCAACTCCAATAACAGAGCCCTACCTGAAATATGCAGATGGACTCCTTTGTGGCGTTCAGGGCCCTGGACAGGAGCTCTTTCTTTGGGATCCTAACCATTCTAACAGAGGCCTCGGGGCCCTGGCTCTCCTAGGGTCATAGCCTTTCACCTTCTGGGGCTTGACTTCTGCCACCATTGCCTGACAAATCACCCCCCAACACACACACACACACACATACACTCAAACACGCGCATACAATAGGTTGCTTGAGCCACAGCGTGAGAGAGCTGGCTGTACACCAGTGGGTCCACTTACACTCCTTAACACTCCTTTTCACTTTTTTCCAAACGCTGGCAACTGTTGGGCAAAAAGAGAAAGAAGGGATGCTGAAGGAAAAAAAACAGGCAGGAGACGGGGTGAAGGGGCAAAAAAGGAAAGAGAGATGTTTGGGTCCTTTCATTTCAGGAGGACTGTGATAAATGGTTGCCCTTTTGCTTGGCTGTGTGCTCCCACCATTTACTCTGAGCCCCGGATGACGACAAGCAGAGAGAGATAGATAGATAGAGAGAGAGAGAGAGAGAGAGAGAGAGAGAGACGGGTGCAGGCCCCACCAACATCGCTCTTTGTCTGAACTTAGCCTGATCTTAAGCCCTTCTTCTACTTTAAGCAGTAAAAAGGGCTTGTTTGTGTGTGTGTGTGTGTGTTTGTGTGTTTGTGTGTGTGTGTGTGTGTGTACATGCATGTATCTGTAACAAAGGCAGAGAAGCGTTGGAGGGAGTGAAGCTGCCAGAGCCCAGTGCTGTAACTTTTCTTAGCAGCTTTTTGAGCACATTGTAGCTATGGGGCAGATTCGGTGGTGATGGGGTGAATTTAATTTCGAGACCTTATCCACCCACTGCTTCACAACCTTGGCACTAAAATGCCTGCTTCTGTATGTGTTCTCGCTGTAATATAGCCGGAACATTGCATACAGTATATGCAATATTCATTTCAATACATTGTGACCTTTTCTGACCAAAATTCCTTTTTTTTGGCTAAACACTTTCCGTCATGCAGTGAGAATACGTAAGAATTTTTTTTTTTTTAAACCCTTTACATTTGAATTTCAGCTTATTGTTAGCATCGAAACAATTAACGATTACATGCAATATCAGTACGATCAACTGCAACCCTACAAAAGCAAATGATCCCATTGAGAGCATTACAATCATTTTAATTGGCTTTGAGAAGCTTATTTAACAGCACATTTAATAATAAAATGTATATAAATAAGAGCCCAACAACTTTTGACAAAAAAGGGGATGAAAGGCCTAAACGAATGCTATTAATGTATGGTGGGTTTAATTGTTTCCAAAAAGCCCCCAGTGGAGGCAGACAGGGACGGGAGGCTAGGATTACATGCTGCTTTAAGCCGATGCAGTGCAGAAGAAAAGGAGAAAATTGATTGGCTCTCACTATTCAGAGCATCTCCCCTCCTACCCTTAGCTGGGAAGTCATGGTTGTGCTATATTGTGCTAAGAAGCACAGGGGGAAGAAAGTGAAGGTTATGCTCCTTTTTCTTGCCAGATCTTTCTCTCTAATCCCACCCTGGAGGCGTAAGTGAAGCAGCCTCTTCTGTGAGCATGGAGAAAATACAGCCGTTTTTGGTGGGGTTGTAGCGTGCTAACTGCCTCACTGACATGATGCATTTCTATTAGTGTTGCAGTTTCAGTGTGTGCCAGCACGAGGGGGTGTCGAATTAAGAGAACTAAGAGCACTTTTCTAACCAGACAGTGCAGTACAGCATGGTGCAGCATGGTTACTAATCCATATCTCGAACTATACATACCCTGAGCAAGGACCTGGGTCACGTCCAGCCTGGACATTACACCTCCACACCTAGAGATGTCCCCCACCTATGGATACTAACCACTTCCTGTTCAAAGGACATTCAAACATTCACTAAATGCAGTGTGGTTCTGACTGTATGTTTGTCTTAAGCTGTGTCCCAGATGACTTACTACACAATACTTACGCTATCGCTACATACTCTAGCATCTAGTGTATGAATTTTAATAGGGAATTTTAGTATCATCTCAAATAGCTGTTTCCCTGTCAATGGCAAATAATGTAACAAATGGATGTAACAAAGTGAAGCTAGCTTTAAAGCTGAAAAATTACCCAGCCTGGGCTAATTTAAAAGTCATTTGTAAGATGTCTTGTCCACCGGAGTGTGGTCGGGCATCTTGAATTTTTTTTCTCATCCAGCGTCAGTACCTGGTAGCCCCGCCCCTCTTCCTCTATGTACACAAAGCTGTAAGTGTGTGAAGTGTCCAACATTTCACACTGCATTTCATCAACGTGAATAAATGCAGCATCTTAGTGCTTGAAGTGCACTGTTCAGTGTGGTAAAAACTACTCATAGTATTTATACTACACAATGTATATGATTTAGGATGCACCTAATTCATGTTTGAACATTATTCTCCTTTTAATTTTGGAAACTGATTTGGATTTTGTCTCTTAATCTCCTGCCTATGGTTTCTGAAGGAGGTTTGTGGAGGGTATTTACCGGTGATTAGTGAAGAGCATGTTTGGTAAAACACTCCTGAAAATTCATAACCTGCTATTATTTTGTAAGATATTGTAAGAAACAAATATCTGTAAATGGTTGTCTACCACAAATTAAGTTTGAAGCCCAGTTGACCTGCAGTTATGAATCCTATCAATTATTTTGTTGAAATTGTCTCAATTATTTTAACTTGACATTTAATTTATTTTATGTAAAGAAAATCAGCAGTGGATTACAAAACCCATGAAAGGCTTTTCGGGGCTAAAGCGTGTACTCTTTTACTGTGTCCATAATATATTTATGTATATTTCCTGCCATAGTTATTCTCTTATGCTACTTTGAGGACCCATGCCTGTCCTTTACATTCATGCCTCATAATTTCCTTTGAATAGAAAGCTCAGTTTAGCAGGAGGCTTGAACTAACATGTATTTTGATTAATACAATTAGAAAACAGTTTCTTCATTTACTTGCATTTCATCAGAATGTTGCTTCTACAATATAAATTAACTTTAATATGGCTATGATAAAGCTTATTAATTTTCTTTATGAAGCTAACATACCCAAAGCACAGACCATGACGCCTCTTCAGGTGCTCATTCACCCACCTTTATGCCTTTAGTTAGACATGTTGTAGCTACTTATGCTGCTTTCATGCTAGTTGTAACAGTATTACAACTTAGTAATTTGCAAGTTGTAATAATGTCATTTCAGACGATGGAACATTAATACTGAACAAAATGTGGATTAGTCAAAATATTTTCAAGTTAATTTAATAATCATATTTGCAGAATTGCTCAAATATTGTTTGTGGTCCTGCCTACAGTAATGGAAGGCCAGTAGAGCTCTTAAACATTTCGCAAAACTTTAATCACAGTGAAAATCACAATGTTGAGAAGAAGGAAAAGAAAGCAAGTCTACTGATATTATATATGGTATATGGGATACCACTTGGGATTTAATTTAAGATATAAAATTTTATTTATTCTTTTTTTAAGTCATGGAATGAACAATGAATGTAAATTCAAGCTAA
Organism: Hemibagrus wyckioides; assembly: GCF_019097595.1. Lineage (NCBI taxonomy): Eukaryota > Metazoa > Chordata > Actinopteri > Siluriformes > Bagridae > Hemibagrus > Hemibagrus wyckioides. The sequence continues at coordinate 14,080,153 of NC_080731.1, forward strand.
ATTTTCAAATGGTAGATAATAGACTTCCCATGTCTCTGGATCTCACTTTAACTGGCTCTGCACAATGTACATACTTAGCTTTCACAATAAACATGCTACTGTGAAATAATCTTCACTCTTGCCCAGTGGCCCAAATTTAATTCAGTCTTTGATCAGCTCCTTAATCTGAGATTACAGTCTTGAGGCAGAGTGTGGGGTGGTGGGTGTTCAGCATGGGTGAGAAGTCTCTCTCTCTCTTTTCTCCCACTGGAGAGACGGCCGATCGGCATGGGCTTTGGTGTCTGAGCCATGGGTGGGTAGAATTAGACTCTAATGCCTGTTGGGAGGTCATACTGTGCCTATGCCACTTAGACTTGGTGGCCACATTTGGAACAATCGGCTCTTTCTTAACTATTCTGTCGCTCACGAGGGAAGAGACACTAGTACTGTCTGTTGTAGACCATGTGCTATTCAAAGAGGCTTTTAGGGCTCTGACAATATACAAAGCTGTCATTTTGCATTATGGAAGATGTTGGACAGTTGTGGCAAATCCGTACTGGTCACGTCAAGTGAGCATTTATGAGTGTTTACCCACAATCTCACTGCCAAAGCCAGCCATGTTCATGCTAATAATATCAATATTAATCATACAGAATGCACTGAACAGTGGGAGTGACTTTGTATATGTTGTTTACTTCTGTTGTGAACCATTACATCCAGATTTAATTACCTGAGACAAACACAAATGTCTTCAATGATTGGCTTTTAATGGGCATTCAGAGTATCTACACGAAAAAAAATTCATTTCTGGCTAGGTCTACAGCATATTTTTTTTCTAAACGAAACAGCTATTAACTACTAGTGCAAATTGTTCTACTGAAATAGAAAAATCTGCCAGTGATTGGACTGTAATAGTCATACCATCAAAGGAAAAAAAAAAAAGAAAGTGTGGTTCTTTGCTCTGCTGTGCTGTGCTGCATCTATTTCTGCATCTTTGACACAACACAGCTCAGTATGAACACATTCCCCCAGCATGAGACGCCCCACATGAAGGAAAAATCTTGGGCCGCATTGGCATTAACCAATTTAGCAGTTTATACAAACAGCACAGCCTATGATTACCGGGTTTCCCTTAAAATAATAGTTTACTACAAGGCACGTTGAGAATCATTGGGCTTAACCCAATAGGTAATGAAGACAGAAGCCCCTGCTGTTTAAGAGAAAGAATTCTCCCACGGAGTCCTGGCTACACTGAGGATGGTTATGTATTTAGGGATTTAAAATGCATAGTTTAGATTAGCATTATGCTGTATTTTAACTACCACACAGAAATCCTGAATGGTTTTTTCCCCCATCTTCTTTATACAAAATGCCGAATATTACATAATTTGTGTGAGTCTTAAATGATTAAATCTGGAATAAACAAGAGAAGGAAATGACCCACACAGCAGTACCATTGCTCATATTGTCCCCTGTGATTCCTGGCTTTAATGCAGCCTCCTCATAGCTGTATATCAAGCTATTATGTGGTGTTGGCAGTGTAATAGTAATCATGCAGCAATAGGTCAAGAGGTGGCTGTAGCAGCTACAAAGGCAGCCAGTCAATAGTATTGGTATTATACCGATCAATGAAAAGGCATTTAAAGATTGACCTTAGACCAGATGTGGACTTGGACTATGGTCAAAATAGAGGCCATGGGGCACGATTAAACATGAATGTGAAATGATATGAATTTACATGTCCAATGATTGGAAATGGGCACAGATCTATAGAGGAGGTGATGTATACATAGATATATGGTAAGGCATCTGGCAGTAAGCAATTACTAATGTTTTCCATGGACTAAACAAAACGACTGCAGTATACCAGACCAATTGATTTAAACATGAGACATAAGACAGGAACATTATTTTTCTGATGCGCAGAGAATCAATCTGTTGATGTATTAGGACTAAAAGATTTTTTTTAAATCCCAATCACTTAAACACTGCTGTTCAATGAGCAAGCTCCACTTTTTTATGGTTTTCACACTCACTGTATGTAAACATGATGCTCTTATAGATGACATGAAATGAAATGAGCAATGCAATGATGTAATCAAAGCATGTATTTTAGCAGAACCTGGATTGGTTGTCAGAAGTGTCTGTTAAATGTATGGATCTCCCCCTGCACTGTGTTCTGTGAGGTAAAAGAGAAACTGTCTCTAATAATCCAGTTTTAAATAGATAATATATACTAACATAATACATGTATAGATGTCTAATACTAAACATTCATTTAAACATTTATTTAAAGTATATTAGTACTTTAGAAGAAGTAGTCTTTATTTGTGTCACATATACATTACAGCACAGTAAATTTTTTTCTTTGCATATCCCAGATTTGGGAAGTTGGGGTCAGAGTGCTGGGTCAGACATGATGCTGCACCCCTGGAGCAGAGAGGGTTAAGGGCAGTGCTTAAAGGCCCAGCAGTGGCAGCTTGGCTTGAACCCCGACTTTCCGATCAACAACCCAGCGCTTTACCTACTTGAGCTACCACCGCCCCGTGTAGGCTGTTTGGCTGTTAAATGCATCAATTTTAACCATTCTGTCCCTAGATAAACACAGCATCATATTAAACTCTTCGCTCAACACAAGAGCAGTGGATTGTTGAAACCATAGTTTCCTTAATCTAGATCGGGTTTGTTTATATGAATATGTATACATTCATCTGAGATGTAATTCGCTAATATACTGTGCAGGTTCATTATTTGTTCACTGTTTATAACCAGTTCTTGGTTATCCACCTTCTGAATACTGAGTGCTGAAAAATTATTTTACAGGAAAACTAGGGAAGAACCAGAGCTTAATGCAACAATAGGTTTCAAAATTCATTTCTAGACCTTCTCACATGCTGAAACTGTTATAAAGAATAATGCTAATATTTTTTAGAGAAGAAAGGAATAAAACACAACAGACATAACTGTTTAAAAGCAGAAAATGGGATCAATAATAAGAGCACTACTTATACAGATTGCAAGCTTGCAAATGATTTACTTCGCATTTAAGTTCAGTTGATGCTGCAATTTATAGGGGCAGCTGTAATTTTTACTAATGTCTGTGATAAAACTATAGTTATGTCAAGCTAATTCACATTTTACTAGACTACACTGAATGCTACCATGCCCTAATAGACTCTTGCAGACGTTGTATTTTGTATCAGGCCTTCTCAAACCACAACAGACTGAAAATATTCCACCCTGAGGTAGTGTGATATGATCTGACATGAAGTGGATTATTCTCATATAGCAGCATTGTCTCAAGTGTGTTGTTTCCAATGGCAACGTTTAATTTATTGATGACAATTTTAATGTTATATGGTTAGATTTAAGGTTGTGGAACGCCTACTGGACATGTAGGCTCTTGTTATCACTTGCATTAAAGCAATGATAAACAATCATTCCCTCACCAGCCTTTCTTTCTCTTCTCAAAGAAAAAATAGCTTTAATTTTATTTGTGTTGAAAAAAATCATTTGTCCTGAAGACTTTCCTGTGCCGGGAAACTTTGCAAAGCACTGTGTTTTGAAAGTGCTGACACTAAAAGCATTGATACCTGAGCATACTTCTGTAACAACAACAATAAATCAACAATTATCCGTTTCTTTGTTAGTAATTTTTTTCAAAATCATATACAGAGTATCCATGGTACAGTGTGTATGAGCTTGTGTTTGAGCTTGCACTATAGAAATATATACAGTATATAACATTTTAGAAAGAGCTCATTAATCAAAGACATTACTGTCGTTACTGTTCATTAGCATAGGGTTACAAAAATAATGATCTCCCTCTGACCAATCAGATTTGTCTACCACACTGTGGTGTAAATTTTCTTGCTTCACAGGTATGTGCTTTATAGTTAAATAAACTGAAATGTACCAAAAATATATTCTTTATGGATGATTGGATGATTCCATGATTTCTGTCCCACTGGTACTGATATTTTCTCCATTTAAAAATTTAAATAAAAACAATGATTTTTTTTATTATTTAAAAGAATGAAAGTAAATATTTAATATTCAAGAGTCTACATTATTTCTAGGTTCCTATTTAAAAGTAATGTGTGAAAGTGCTTTGTACAAAGGTACAAACTACCTGATTGGTACAAAGGTACAACTTACCTGATTCTCTCATGTGGTCAGATGACACACTGATGGAATTGAGCTAAAATGGATCATTAGCTCTTGGACTTGTGGAGCCCATACAGAAACTCTGAAATTTATGTAGATATTTCAGCTTACCAAAGAAAAGTCAACTTGCACAATTACACGTGTTAAGTGCAGCACTAAATATCTCAGTGGCCATGGATTAAACATGCTTTGGATCGAGGTAGCAGTACTGGTCTTCACTAATATAAAACCATGTATTCATACTGGCTTAAGGAAATTTTAGGAATATTAATTGAGAGACATATGACCTAACTATGACCATCAGAATCCATGATTGCTGTGTATGTCAATGTTTGATATTTGGAGATGTGCGGATTTCATCGTACAATGTTGATGGTGTTTCTTACAGTGGGAGTCAGTGATGTCCTGGAGTCCATGTTTTATTAGGTTATTTAATACCATAACCTCCATATACCCTCTCTCTATGACTCTATCTCTATCTCTCTATCTCTCTCTCTCACACACACACACACACACACACACACTTTCTCAGCAGTGGAAGCAGAGGCTATCTGTTTCTTCCCTGTTCCTCATGCCGTAGTGCAGACCTGCCTAATTAACAGGGCTGTGTCCTAAATGGACCCATTGCTTTCAGAGTGGCAGCCACGTGTGAAATTTGCCATAAATCCCTCTTGCAGTTAGGTGTGGAGACAGAGCTCAGGAGTGACTGACTGTCCTTTGACGGGGCTCAATGGCCACATACTGATCTGAGACCTGAATGTCTTTTAGCAGTGCTAGACTTATAAATTGCTGGAGAAACTGTTCCTAGATTGGCGTGTTAAGTGGAGCATGAACAACAATCAAAGTCCAAAAGAGTTACAGGGCTCTGCATATATGCAAATTGCTTATTTATATCAGTATAGCCAGGTGTGTTCAGGTGTTTTGAGTGTAATGTAGTATGTCTCTTATTTGGATGATTCCATACCTGGGGTGTCATATGTTTTTTGTTTGTTTTTGTTTTTTTTGTTTGTTTTTTGTTTTTTGTTTTTTTCTAATATTAAATTAGAAGAAATGTACATAAGATTTTCAATTTTTGAAAGGTTTTATGTTTTTGAAAAATAAAAAAAAGCAAGTTTATGTTCAATATGTCGAATATTTACAATTTAGTATTTTATTTTAAAAATCCTATTTATTAATTTTATTTTAAAAGCACAGATTTTCTGTGAGGCTAATCTATTGAAAAATTAAAAAAATAAAAAATAAAATGTATTAAAGTATGTGTTCAGATGGCACTACAATGGATTTGATCTAAAATGGATCATTAGTTTCTGGACAAACTTGTGGAGTCCATACCAGCTCAAGTCCACACTGTCATTATTACATTTTAAAATAATAAGTAATAATAAGTAAAATAAAGTAAATAAGTAAAATTCCTTTTTTTATCAATGAGTGAATCTGTTTAAAATCTCATGGATAGATAAGAAAAAATAATCCCATAGCATTCACTCAGCCTTTTTATCTGAATATTTTTACCCCTTTAATTCAACTGTTTAGTGAAAAGTTCCATACTCTGAATTTACTGAAAATCTTGGCAAGAAAGTTTTCTCTTTTTTCTCTTCTGTTTGTATTTTCCTTATTAAATTGTATGTATTGACTTCTGAAGGTTTAACCCTTTTACTTAAACTATACATTGAAAAAAAGACATTGATAAAAAAAAATTAAGTGATTTAAAATGTAAGTAAATCATAGTAATTGCCTTGTTGTCCTCGTGTATTTAGAATAGATGCTAGTTCAAATACATTTTGCACATTTGCTAATTCTTTGCTCACATTGTACTCATGTAAGTGCAAAATTACAAAATAAAAAGACATTTTTACCCTATGTGCAGTGTTGAAAATTATTTTTAAGTTTTTCAGTGGAATCTGTAATCCTGGAATCTCCCATTTAAATGACTGTGTCTTTTTCCTAAAGAATTTCTTAACTTGCCACAATCCTTTCTGCAAGAAAATCCATAAAAGGGCATTCACATACTTCTTTTTAATGAGTTCTTACATTATCTGTTGTTGCTCAGTCAGCTTAGATAGCATCAGATCTTAAGCTACATTTTTGGGACACGTTGGACATGTCCGAGAGAAACAGTCTGAGGTTGTATTTCAGTAAATTAAGCTTGTTTGTTCTTTTTACGTTTGACAAGTGACAAGACAAGACAAATGAGCAGCCTTGACCAGCAGCTCAGCCTCAGTTTTAATGAACAGGGATCATTGTCCAAGAGGGAGGACATAAATATACTCTCTCTCTCTCTCTCTCTCTCTCTCTCTCTCTCTCTCTTTTACACACACACACACTTCTACTTCCACTTGCAAAGCCAGAGACCCTGAAGTTCAGTTAACTCACTCAAACATGCTATCCTTGACACTTTGTAATATTACAAAGTAAATCATATTTATGATTCTTAAGCCGATTTTTCTGGCCGGATCGTAGGACAGATTGTTGGAGAGACTGCCTGTAATGCAGATCGCACCTCATTGTAGGCAATTACTTTAAACTTGGCCTGCTAAGCCTTGGGGGTGGGGGGGGGGATCAGTACGAGACTGAATAGGAATGGTGTCTAAATGACTTGGCATGGCAGCAATGTAAATGAAGCTGGCTCTGACACAGCCAAGGTCATGGATCCAGCTGTCAGCTCACGTTTGGGAGTAATCGTTTACAGGGTCTCATTCACCTCCTTCTCCTTCTCTCTCACTTCATTCCCCGCACGTCTGTCACTCACCTCTCCCTCTATCCTCTATCTCCTCCATCACAGTGTCTCTTCAACCCACTTTCTTTTGCCTCAAAGTTGGGTCCACCTCAGAGTTTTAAAGAAGGTGCTCAGACAGAGAAAATGCAAATCGCTTCGAGAAATGGCTTTCAAAAGTGATCTTTGTCCTAATTCTTTTTCTTGCAACACACACCCACGTGTGTGCCACAAGGAGCATGCCCCTTAGAGCAAAGGCCTCATCCATCACCCTTGGACCTTTAAGAATGCTGCAGGTTGTAGAGTTCAAGTCCAGCCAAGTGAGTGGAAACAGCTGGTGCACTTCTCTGCTCTGGAGCTCCAGGGCTCAGAGCTTTGCGTCCCTCTCAGTTACACACCCTCATCTGCCTGGAATCCTGAATTTCCTGCAGCCAGATCAAATGGCAGCCCCCTTCACTGTGTCCTTTGATATATGGACACCCATTTCACCAGCCCCTCAGCATCGGGATTTACGCTTGACAACACAGTCAGTGTCACCTCCGCCTGACACACACAAGCTCTTACACACCAGAACACACACGCGGCAGGCCTCGGCCCATGGAAACATTAGGCTCCTTTGACGGCCCTCCCAGAAGTCATTTATTAAATTTGTTGTGTGCAGATATTGTTTCGGGAGGCCCGCTTAGTTTTGGATTGCACACGAGATTTTTCAATTATGTGCTTCATTTCACCGTGCTGGTGGGGGTTACCCCACCCCTCCCCATTCCCGACCCCCCCGCTTACGGTCGGATCAAGGCCAGAGGACAGGCTTTTAATAACTTCAAAGCAAGGACACACTACCTCCAATTTGTTTTCGTTTTTTTATCAGTTCGGAACCTTTAATCTGAATTCAGCGGGACGATCCTTATCACAAACATTTCAGCATTTACGTCTGCACTAGCTCCAAAAACAGAAATAAATCATCGGAACAGTTTGGATTGCAGCAGGATTTTCTTTTTCACGTGGTTCATGTTAGTGAGTCTGTGATTGACAGCTGCTGCTGCTTGTTGTACAGAGGCCTAGGACCACTTTCATTGCATTATTTTCAGGTAATAAGGAGAAGCTAGTCACAGCGGGTCCGGACAAACTATCAGGATTAGCGAGGTTTACAGGGTCGTGGTTTCGCCACGGTTTAGGGTCGCCTCAGGGGTCTGCAGCTAGGATGATCCTTTGACATAATGGCACAGTTTGAGTCTTCTCACTTCTCAGATTGCATTTATGGATAACACAAGGTATCAGCTTGTCACATGCAGTTTTATGTAGCATTTATAGTTTAACTGTTGGTTGGGGGGGGCACCCATTGTAAAGGATGTGCCAGTAATAATGTTGTCTAACAATTCCTTATATTTTAGCTGTGGTTTTGTTCTTTAGCAACTTTTACTTCAACCAATAAATAATTTAGAGTGCTTGCAGCTGTTTTAAATTCACTTATGTGTTTTGAATGTTGAACTGATAATATGCAACAGTGAATTGCATGAATTATAGGAACAAGCTAAGCTTCTCTGGTGGGGGAAAAAGTTAATTTTCTGTCATCATGGTTCATGGGGTCCAAATGCTGAAGGAAAGGGGGCGAGAAAAGGGTCTCCATAAAAGGCCTGAGTCACAGTGTGATTTAAGAGCTTTGTTTTTAGTAGCGTCACCCCATCATTACTATACAATAATTCATTACTCATGAAAGTATTTTGCCTTGACAATTCATCAGCTGGGCTTTTCTTTTGATTCTGAAATAGAGGGCCATTTGGCCTGCCGGCATTGTTTGAATAAACCGGAGAAAAGGAGGAGGTCTAACCTTGGCCCGGCTGGGGTCGAGTGTGGGAAATGAATCGTTTTGGCTTTTTTTCCTCCTTTCTGCTTTCCTCTCTCTCTCTCTCTCTCTCTCTGTCTCTCTGACTCCCAAGCTGGAGGCTTGAGAGTGGGGAGGGCTCGACTAGACATCCAAAATTTATATCCGAAAGCTGGAGTATTTTTGGGGGGAGAGTGCTGAACAAGAGGCTGCCCACCACCCTTTCTTTCTTTTTCTTCCCCTCTCTCATTCCTTACCAACTGTCTCTGTTAATCGTATAAATCACAGCAATAAACTGGTCTTAGCATTCAGCCAGTACAACATGACCAGTGTGTGACCTTTCTGTTTAGGACCCCCTGTGACCCTCGTTCCTGGGTTCAAACGGTCAACTGCAGGTCACAGGTTTGTATGTGTGCCTGCTTCATAAAATACACTGTGTACGTGTGTGTATGCATGTGTGCGTGTGTGTGTATGTGTGTGCTGATCTACAGTAAGGCTTCAGCTGCCAAACACACCACAAACACATATACAGTATATCCTTAGTAGGCGGTGCTTCCAGCTGTGCTTCGTCATGTATGCTGAGGAATAAGTGGATATTTAATACCTTTTCCTCTTTCTATCTATTATCCTCATTCTTCTATCTATTATTCTCTCTCTCTCTCTCTCTCTCTCTCTCTCTCTCTGTGTGTGTAAACACTCAGCAGGACTGGTGTGCCCCACATGGCAGACGGAGAATAAAAGTGATGACTGAGGGAGGAATGTTTGACAACAGTTTTAAGCTGTCCATAAAAGCCATTAGACAGATAAATGGTGAATCTGCTGGTAGAGGTGTGTGTGTGTGTGTGTGTGTGTGTGAAGTGAGCAGAGTGTAAGTGAGCCACATGATGATGATTATAAAAGTTTGACCAATGGTATTTTCTTCAAGACAAGTGCTATTCCTTTCATTCTCTCTCTCCTTACAATCCAGAGCAGGTACCAGGTCATAAGGCTAAAGCCGCAAGTGGCCCGATGGCCTGTTCTCTGGTGGGGGTTAGAGCAACAGTGCTTGCTTTATTTACCCTCGCTGAGAGTGCAAGAGATTTGTCACAAGACTGCCTGCACTTTCCTATCCTGACCCACCTCCACAGATGGCCTCAGAGCTGAGGAATCCCCCTCCCTTCCTGTACTCCTCCACTCATTCCCTCCCTTTCTTTAGCCTTTTAGAGTTCGTTTGTTTAGCAAGATGTCGAGCCCCAGAGGGCATGTGTCTCAGATATGGGAGCCATGTTCAGCGAAGAGCCTCATCCCACAGTGTCGCTCTCAATGACCCCACAACCTTCTCACTGATAAGAGCCGAAGGCAGAGATAACTGCCAAATACTGAAGTAACGAAAAATGATTGTGCTAAAAAAGAAAACATATTTTATTATCTATACATTCTATATATGTTCAATTTTAGAAACTGTTTCTACTACTACTATATATATATACTACTATATCTGCGCTTTTAGCAAATGCAATTATAGTTTAGCCATTTAATCGACACACTTTCCATGTCATCTCTCTTTCCTATTTAGCATTGAGGCTACATTGTTGCCCACATTATCCTTGAGGTTTCTTGACTGTAATTTACACTTGTACTCAATCAAGCAAAGATAACATGCATGTCTTTTAGGTCATGAGTCAGTTCATCAAAATCCCTTTGCACTTCACCTTATTACCGAGTGAATAGTGTTGATTCACTGCTCTGCCAAAATCATAAACCGAAGTGTAAAATAAGAATATAAAACATGTCTGAATCTACTGTGGACTTGACTTGGTGTTAGACATGACGCACACATATTTTTAAACAGCATGCAGGTGATTTTGTGCACGCAGGCCTGGCTATTGACGGTAGGTGTTAGAATTTTGCTGTAATCTCGCAGGAACATTGTAATGAGGTTTTGTCTGGCTGGGTGAGTGCCAGTCAGGCCTGCCGGTTTAGGGAGAGTTTCAAAGCAGCCAGTGATATTTATGAGGCTCTGGGCCCCCAGGAAACACTGAATGCCTGCAGTTCAATGGTCTGACTGTTCGAGCATATGAAAAAAAACAAAAAACAATACTGATCCACTTGAATTGCAACAAACATGGACACTAAACATAAGCATGTACACTGTTTTCAGTTCTGTCCTCCTTTGACTTCATGAGAATCTTAGCTCTTAACTAATAAACGCAAAACCCATGGCTTAAGTCTAATTTCAGTAAACCCTATTTGACCTCAGGGCATCACTTATTTCCTAAACAGATAACCCAAATCCAACACCTCTTCCTAAACAGATAACCCAAATCCGACCAGCAATATCTCTCCTTTTGCTCTCTTTCCCTCCCTACTTTTTATTCTTGACCTAGAAAACCATCAGAGCACCCCTAAGGTCACAACCAAAGTGTGTGTAATCACTTATGTGTGTGTTTGCTCATTAATGTGGAGGAGTGAGCAAATCTGCCTCTTAAGTATCTGATGGAGCTCGCTTGTCGCTGATGGCATCTGGATTCCTGCCAGGGCAACAGATCAGTCGCGGATGCCTGATGGAGTGACGCAGAGGAAAACAGAGGGAGAGAGAGATACAGGGTAGTGGAGGAGAGCACGGACACATTGCTTCTGTCCTGGCAGGTCTCCGGCTCCAATTCCACTGATAGTTTAATCAGACCTAATCTGCTTATCGGCCTCCCACGGCTCTGATCAGCCCCGAGCGCTTAACGCAAGGCAGGCGTCCCATACAGCCCTCGAAAGCATAAGGTAGCCAGTGGGCTGGGAGGAGCTGGTCGCTTTAATAAACAATGAAATGCCTCGTAATTCCTGTCTGCAGGCTAGATGCCTCATCTCTCTGTTCACTCGACTTGCAGGGGGCGACTATGACAATTAACTTGTGAATTCTGTGCGATAGAGACATAACTGCTATATTTAAAATGCATTCTACATCTTCTCTTATCTTTAAGTTGCTGCTTTAGTGTGTTCAACAGGACAAATATTAATCAATACATCAGACTTCTTTACAGTAATATTGACTTCTGTTCACACCCAAGCCCTCCATAAGTTCCTAGTAAAATCTTTAAAAATGTAAGAAAAAAGGATAAGTATATTCTGTACATGTATCTGTATATAGATCTCTGCTATCATTAGACACCAGCCCACATGACAGACCTCTCCATTCTAATGACTTGTTAATGATGCTTGTTTTAATGGAGGAACCTGGCCTGTGAACCGAGACCGCCCTGTGTAGTTAACCTAATCAATACTCAACATATTGATCTATGCACTCTTCTGTTGAAGCAAAGATAAGGATCAAACCTTGAATGTTCATGTGTGCATTCCTGCATACCCATAAGCCCAAGCCCAAGTCTTAATCATAGTTAAGCTGAGAATTGATTGCATGTTGTGTAGTGATTCTCCTGAGCGCTCTTGGTTTGTGCTGTGGGGGAGGCTCTGTGTATCGCACGCTGCATTCTGTCCACTGATGAACATGAAAGTTTAAAAACTAGCCTGAGTAGAAAGTGATCGGGAAACTGCTATCTGTTATGTAACAGATAAACATGGCTGGGTGAGCAGTTACAGGAAAACGATCATCTACAGGGGGTGTGATGTAGAGCAGAGCCTCATAAGCAGCCTAAAGACGTTACTTTCCATTAACTGCACATTTTGAAGAATTCCTCTTGTACCACAGGATTCTTGTTTCTTATGATGAAAAACAATAGATCATAATTTTTAATCTGTTTTGTCCTGTAATTTGCAAAACAGCAACTTATGGCACCTATAACCTTATATCCACCCCCTTCGCATGAAATTAACTACTGTTATAGTAAATTAATCCCCTCAGACTAATCACAGTCAAGTATTCAAGAGTTTATGTAGTTGTTTTATGTAAAACAGGCGATTATTGATCCATATGTGTGTGTGTGTGTGTGTGTGTGTGCGTGTGTGTGTGTGTGTGTGTGTGTGTTGTTAATATCAAGTGACTTTCTCTTTCATGACCCTGATAGGTGGCCCTGAAAGGTGGCCCTCTTGACCTAAAACTGAGATTACATTGACCCTGACCCTTTCTGCTCTCTGGATCTTCCTGATCCACCCTGATGCACTACTTCTGGTTGGAGTGTCTTCACCTGTAAACCTTTTTATTTATTTATTTTTTGGTACCATGGCTTAAGATGGCAACTGCTACAAACAGTTTTGCCATCAGTGAATAACTTCAACAAAATAGACTTCTAGAATTCATTCCAGAACTACTAGATACTAATTTTAATTACTAATTCTAGATACTAGAACTTGTATCATCTCAGGGAGTTTTTCCTTGATACCATCACCTCTAGCTTGCTCATTAGCAATATATTCATACATTTTTAATTTATATCAAGAATTTATATGCAGTCACTGTCCATTATGTCGCATTATATTGCATTATGTCTCTAACTCTAGAGACTGTTGTGTGTGAAAATCCCAGGGGATCAGTAGTTTTCTGAAATAATCAAACCAGCCCTGGTACCAACAACCATGCCACAGTTAAAGCCTCAGAGATAACACTTGCTGATGTTTGATGTGAACATTAACTGAAGCTCCTGACCTGTATCTGTGATTTTATGCATTGTTCCACTGTCATATGAACAGGTGTAACAGTTTTCCTAATAAAGTGGAGTGTATTTTTGTAAAGCTGCCTTGTGACAATGTCCATTTTCAAAAGTGGAGGATAAATAAAAATTAATTCAATGTCTATCTCTCTTAGAAACACATTATTTAAAAGAAAAACAAAACATAACTACTTAAAAATACTATAAATAATACTGTTCAACATTTCAGAATTTAATGTCATATTTTAATCAGTGCTAAATATAAACTAAATCTTTCATTTAGGATTTGGTAATAAGCTATTTATAAGCATGTAATATACAGTTTACCTAATAATTGTTAATATATTTCATTAGTAAATATATTTAATAATTAAAACTGCAAGTGGCTGAGAAGTTTCTCAGTTCCAATCGTAGGGACCCACTGCCTTTAAAGATTTAGGTTTTCTCTGCTCTCAACACATCTGAACCAGCTCATGAACAGCTTCTCAGCTCATTATCAAGATGTTAGAGTGTTGCGAACAGAGGGAGCTTGAAACTCTTCAGGGTAGTGAGTCCCTCGGGAAAATCATGGCTTTAGAATTCATTGCTTAATAAATGTAAAATTAATTTTTTATTAAATTATTGTTTTAAGTATTAATTAAATTTAGCTTTTATTCTATCCTTTTTGCTTGATATCTAACTACAAATATATTATCCAACATATTTTATGTGACACTGGTTCATTAAGTGATCATTAATTAATCCTTAATTACATGCTTATAAATAGTTTATCAGCAAACGTTTGTAGAGCGTTTGTATTGCAGTTATCAGTATGTACCCATTTCTGTTCTTATATATATATATATATGAGCATTCAGGTTATTAATGTTATTGCGTCATTCTTCCTGCTAGATGTTATTCTCAGTGTGTAATCATCACTACACTGTAAATCAATCTGGACAGAGCAAAATGGATTTTATACACTCTTTTTAAATGGCTATTCTGGGTGCTGCTGGATGTTATTTATGTTTTATGTATGATTCATGACTATGTTAAGCAGTTATTTGCACTGTCTTATGTCTTCATCTGGCTGCTAAATTATTAACCACTACCAGCTATCTCAGAATCAAACCACAAAAAAGTCCTTCCTTTTTTTTCCTTCTTGAGACCAATACCAGTTTCCCTTGAGGTGCTCAGAGTCACCCTCAACCCCAGACAAGCACCTTCTGCTGCTCTTATCAGCTCTCTGCAAGCTGCAAGGGCAGCCACAGGATACTTTTTTTTAACATAACACGGCCTCACATCATCACAGTCCCAGCCACGGGAGGTCCACCAGATTGCATACCTTTTACAAACTCTGTTCTCATCTGGCAGGCCTGGCCAAGGTCACCTGTCTCCAGTCCCAGAGGCCCATGTCAGGTCTGTGTTTCAGCTCTGACCCGACACGCACGCCCTCTGCCTCACTGCATAGTAAACAAACAGGAGTACAGGCCTGAAACCTGGGTGAGAAGCTGGCTCTCATCTCCAGATGACTCAGGAACAATATATAGATCAGAAAGTGGGGAGTGCGATAACTGCAAATTGAATATATCTTCCCAGCAAGAGTGCTGAGGCCTCTGGGGAGAAGAAATGCTAGATTTGATCGTGTTTTATCACACCACAAAATGCATAAATGGCTTTGGTTTTCCTAGAAAGTACAAAATCTGAAAGTTCCAAAGAGGAATTAAATTCAGAATTCAAATCTAGAAATCACTTATTGCTCACAGTTTCAGCTTCAGTACCAAAATGTGTGCTTTTAAAAAGTCTGGGAATATCCATTGCTGTTTGATGGTATTCCTGCTTTTAAATGCTTGATTCAGCTTGCGTTTTAAAATTATCTTAATAGGTTTATAACCTGCACTGCATGGAGGCAGGAAACAAGTGCATAAACATAATGTGTGCTTTTTATTTATTTATTTATCTATTTTTAATTCAAGAATCATAATCTGTGACTGTAGAAGGGATCAAATCACCATAAACCTGAAAACAGCAAGTGAAGCACAGGTCAAAAACAGGATGTACAAATGCATTTAAAACATCTAAATAACAAATGCACTTTGCAAGATACTATAACACAACTGGGTATAAATAACTAACTAGAAATTTAATGTCTAACACAAAACAGGTGAACACTATGTGAAAGCAAGCCAAAGACTGAACAGAGTCAGAGGCAGGACTTACGCCAAGTAACACTCAGCATGCTGGGGAAGTGGAAATTGAAGAAATTGTGATTTTGTGTTTTCTGTGAATTGACGTACTCTGAGTTACAAAGGTACTGTGACTGTGAATTACTGTATAGAAACAATCATTGTGGCTAATCTACAGAGAATGCTCATTTTAACCTTCTTTAACTACTTACATATTGCTGGCATTCTTATCCTGATTGTTAACATTTCTATGACTCCTGGCCTGCGACCCATGATGCTGCACGGCTTGTGTCATGATGCTCAACCTCAGTCCCAGTCTAACGTCAGGCTGAGTGAAAGCAACTGGCTATCAAAAGATAATCAGCACTAATAGGTACATAATGGCTAACAGTGGGCCTGTTATTTGCCTTGATACATCATCATAGACAGAGCGCATAGACAGCGTGACCTTCCTTTCCCACCAGTCTGACAGAGGGTGATGCCAGAAATGCCCCCACCCCATTACACACAGACACACTTGCTTCCCAGCTCTCCAGGCTTGGCCCTGTTCTCATTCTGCATCCTCAGTTAGCTTTGTGTTTTTTTTCTTCCCCCCTGAAAGAGGCTACGCTGAGGGTTTGGTGGTGCATTAGACAAAGAAAGTCTTATGAAGTCAACCTCCAGACTGAGGGTCATGCCTTGAATATGAAAGAGCTAATGCGTCGTTATAGATTAGGAATGGTTACTGAATGGTCTGGCAGAGATTTCATTCATTGTCAGATGTTGTGGATGGGGCTAGCTTGAAAACATCTTGTCCTAACTACATGTGTTTTCGTTTTTCTTGATTCCAGAACAACAAACAACATGTAACCATGAAAGGGCATGTCAAACCACAATGCCTCGCGCAAACCTAGTCTACATAGTACACAGATGATAAGGTTGAATTAGGTCAAGAAAACAAGAGCTGCCTTTATCCCAAGTAGCAAGCAGTTTACCACAGAACCTATATTCTGTATAGAGAACCTATTAAAACTATATGTGCTATATATGCTATTTACAATCAACCTGGAACACATATTCTAAGTGCTCTCGATTTGCTCCATGTACCTTAGCGCTTAAATATCAGCATGTTTCACAGAAGAAGTTACATTCCTGATGTAGTGCCATGGCAAATAGTAGGTCAAGGGATCATGTGCTGACGAACTCACACATGTGAGTTCTCAAAGCTCTGCAAAGCATCCAGGAAACTTGGCCTCTGACAGCACTTGGCTGCTCTCTAACTCTCCGCAGCCGTGCCATGTAAACAAAGCCGGCTTTTGTCGAGGGCCAACGTGTCAAAGCCACCCGCTTCAAGGGGTAAGAGTGGTGGGGGGCCTATGATGAGCTTGGGTGTATGGGTAATTGCAGATCAATTACATTTGCTTTTGATCTCTGAGATGAGAACTCTGGTGATGGGTGAGCAAGTTGCATAGAGGAATGCTGAAGTTGATCGCGGGGTCAGGATGGGATGATGGTTATAGGGCAGAAAAGGAGTAAAGAAAGAAAGAATGAAGGAAACAAAGTCAAAAGACATGAAGCAATACGCTGTTCCAGAACTGAATAAAACATCAAATTAATCGCCCTTAAGGATTGCTGATTTTCCTTTTCATAATATTCGTGTGTGTGTGCATGTGTGTGCATGTGTGTGTGTGCTGTACTGCAGTGCAGTAACCTCAGTTGGAGGCAGCTTGATGCTTGCTCTTGGCTTCTAGCTCTTTGAACTCAGCCTACTCACTCTGCTGTGCAGTCTGAACTGGGTTAATTGCTATTAATATTTAACACGCTACAAAAAAAAAAAGTTTAAGCAGTGAACTAAATCAAAGCCAGAGCAAGCAGCCCTCACCCCTCTTGCCCTCTGATATATGAACAGAGAAAATATTAATTACGTTATAAGCACACTGTGCATTTTAATATCACTCTTAATGACGAAATGATTACTACAGTTATTGACCTGGTCGTTTTTTCTGCATCAGATAGCGAATAGACGTATAAATTGGCAGCTTGATCATATCTGAGATATTGATATATTTTTGATGTGAGAAATGCACAGCAGTAGAACACCTGAATAAGAATAAAGTGTAAAATCTAAAAATAAAAAATCTATATTGTTAGATATTACACCTGCAGGCACACTTGCTTTACTTTAATCCCATCTTGTTTAGTGAGGGTTGTTCAGCCATGCCTGTGGTCAGGAGGCGATACGATTGCGCTTGTGTTATCACCTGAAGTGAACGATTTCATCACTGAGTGGAACTACATTGCTTTGCCAGGCATCCATGTTCCGTGCTCGGGGTTAGAGAGCTCAAACAGCATGGCTAAATAAGCAGGTCCAACATGTTGCTCATCAAACAGACTCAGGTAGTACCGCAACTGGATCAGGGCCAAACCTCTAAATGAAGAGTTACTGTGTCTCAGTGGCTGCACTTCACTTCATGAGGACCACGATAGATGACTCGTAAGTAGGTCCACCTGGGCCCTGGAGATGACCGCAAGCCACTGAAATACAACCCTAAAGTTCTCAGTCAAAAAGCCTACTTTAATAGCATGCTGAGACAACTTTATTTCAACCTGTAAATCAGGACACAGGGAGAATATTTCTCTTTTTCTATCTTCAATTAAAAGTTTAGGACAAGTACTTTTGTATTTAGAAAGTCTCATCCTCTTCTACTCTAAGGGCTTACCATGTAAATCACAGAGAGTGACCTGTCTTTAACTGGAGCAAATTAGTCCTGATTACTTAAGGTTCCAAAAAAAGAATGATTGTTTGTAGTTACAGGTTTTCCCTGTAAGTCTGAACAGACCAATTTGTGTAGAGATAGAAAAAAAAAGAGCTGGAAGCAATTTACAAAGGTACCAGATTAAAGTTATTCAGCACCAAGGGTAATTTAATTACCATTCTTTAAATGTTTGAATGACTTTGACCTCTTCATTGCCCCGAGGTCACGCAGGTGTATTTACTTAAGCTAAATCAGAATCAGTAACGTGAAACAAGCTCTTCAAATCAAACAGGCCTGTGCTCTCCTCATATCTTGTTCCCCCCACATCACCCCACCCTCCTGAAAATGGCTCTCAGTGTTTAGATGGAAAACTCAATTATTAGCCCGCCCATATCATTAGCTGGTGTGTTTTTAATGAATAAATCTGTTCTAGTTCTTTATTAGCCCCCAGAGTAAACATGTCAGAGCTGAATTTGACAGGAGATTTAAA
Source organism: Hemibagrus wyckioides (assembly GCF_019097595.1). Lineage (NCBI taxonomy): Eukaryota > Metazoa > Chordata > Actinopteri > Siluriformes > Bagridae > Hemibagrus > Hemibagrus wyckioides. The sequence goes on from NC_080731.1 coordinate 14,098,801, forward strand.
AAAAAAAAGTGAGACAATAGCAGAGGGGAGAGAGAAAGAAAAGCAAAAACAGACATGTGGTGAGGACTGACGGTCTTCGCCACTGTTCAGGGCTCCCAGGCTTCAGAGTGAATAGAAACAGGTGTGTCGCTGATTGTGTGGTGGGTCTGTGTGATGCCTATGTGGCATGTCTACTGCTTGGGTGATTTGGGTCAATGGAGCACATCTGGTACTAGTCACAACAGAGTGCACACGTTCCCGGGCCCTGATCCACCCCGGGAGGCTCACATCTGGGTTAGCTCTGATGCTCCGAGGGGGGTGGATGAGGGCAGCAGGAGCTGGATTCTCCAGGTGCATCGTGGGTGAGAAGAAGGGCTTTTTGATGGACGCATCTCATCTGCACCCAAGGGTTGCCCCGGTGCCGGCTGACTGACTTCTCTGTCATGCCAATGCTGCGAGGCAGCTGGAGGGAGTGAAGGCAACACAGTCTTTCTTTGTCTTTCTTTTTTGTTGTTTTCTTTGTGATCTTATGAGTTATGAGATGGCGTTATAGCATTTATATAAACAAATGCTTATATTGTCCTCAGATAGCAGTGTGACCTGTGTTAGTCTGGCTTTATGACCCCTGTGACCTACTTGGGCTAATCTGCCATCTAAGACCTGTGTGTGTGTGTGCATGTGTGTGTGAGTGTGTATGCATGCTTCATAATCCTCTGGTTTAATTACATGATGAGACTGACCGCGCACTCACCAGCCATGCTACAACAAAGCCTCTCTCTGTGACTAAGCCCCTGTAATGAAACACTTACAAGCTTTAGGCTGTACAGTACAGAGGAGTCTGGCTCTTGGTAATATCTTTCTGAAATGTGTGAGTGATGGTGGTCTATTCCGTGAGATTTTTTTTTTTTTTTTGCTCTACGTTTCTGAAGGGAACGACGTGGCAACGACACTTGTTCTTGCTTTATGCTAAGCTGTTTCCTCGCCTTTTTCTGGAAAGCCATTAGCAGAGCTCATATGAGGAGAGTTACAAAACAATTCATTCACACACTTTTTTTTCATCCTGTTCTGTTCACTGCAGGCAGCTGTGAGGGAGTCTAAGCAAAGGAAAGCAAGCAAATTACCAAACACATTATCGTAACAATTAGATAGCTCTTCAGAGACTACGGTCGCCTCTCTCTCTCTCTCTCTCTCGCTTTCTCTTCTCGCTCTACCTTCCTCTAACTCTTGTCTTTGCTCATAGATGTAAAACTGTGCAAATGAGTGCTTTGACTCCACTGCATGCAGCACTTGAAATACTGTCGCACCAAACAAGCAACACCCTCCTCAATTAAATGCGCAATCCAAGCGGTGTAGGAAGATGGCATGTGAAAGCCTATATGTTAACAACGCTTCCCAAACAAACAATTAATGAAACTTGAGGCAAGAAGCACTGCTCCTCCACAGTGTTCTGCCAGGCATAGAGCAGCACAATGTAATCTTGCCTGAGGAAGACTTCTGAAATGGAGAGAGGCTGGAAATAAATGGAAACAGCTGAAAATTTTTAAAGTTACCCACCAGTGCCAAATTTTATTTGCTTTTGCTGGGTGTAATTTCAATCCCTGGATGCATCAGTTGCATATTCTGAGCACAAGTATGTGGTGATCTGTGAAAACTGTTCAGAGGTCACTGTGCCAAAAGGGTTTTTCTGCCAGTAATGTACTTGGATATCTCTACTGCAAGACAACATAAGTAGATTTTACCAAAACAACATGGATTTATTTTTTATTTAGGCTAGTTTCTAAGCTTATTTTGACTCTCTGTGGGCAAAGCTCATGTAAAGTGTCGGTTTAACAAATTCAGTGGTAGATGCAGTCAGTCTCTTTAAAGATGTCTAAAATCTTGCTAGCTAACTTGATCAAAATTACATATATTACATATTACATACATACATTACATATTGAAATGGGCATCTGTCTAATCGAATTCGTTTGAACAATCAGAGAATGTCTGCGATGCTCCTTCATCCTTACATCATCGAAGCAAAGGCAAGCACTTACACAATCAGTACAATGAGATTAACAATGTTTAAATGATTTAATGTTATACATCCATCCATCCATCTTCTGTAGTGTTTATCCTGCATATAGTCGCAGGAAGCCTGGGGTCTATTCCAGGGAGCTCGGGGCACCAGGATGGGGCACACTGGACATGGTGCCAACACATCACAGGACACAAGTGCACACACATTCTGGGCAATGTAGAGATGCCTGTCAGCCTACAACACGTGTTTAGACTAGGTGAGGAAACCGGAGTACAGGAGGAAGCCCCCAAGGCCTCCTGACTTAGCATTAATAATAATTTAGTACATAGAGCAGAATAAAATTGTCAGTCAGTCAGTAAGTCTTTCAGCACTGATGTTGGCATGAACAGAGATCAGTCGAGTAAATAGACAACAACGAGACGTGAGTTTAAATATAGCAAGTGTCTTTTACCTCATTAAATACAACAAAAATCTGGTGTGTATTTTGTTGTGAATCAATTTGAGAACCTTTCCATTGTACTGGTTACCAATGCAAGCTTGTAAGACTCTTTTTTTTTTTTTAAATAACTGTTTTGTTCTGGTTCTTCCTTTTCACTTTTGCGGTTCACATACTTATTATTTCTGGTTGAGATAAATGCAAAAGTGAAGAATATTTTATGCTCAGGGATGTAATTTTCAAAATTAAATTTGGTAGAAAATGTCAAAATTGGACCATGCAAAGGGTTTTCCCAGGTTGCCACACACATTGAAGAAGAGAAGTCTGCAAATGGAGTCATAACACAAGACCCAGAGGTGCATTTGCAACACTTCCCATTAAACAAGTGTCAGTTCAGCATCTACCATGTTTTTTTCCTTCATATTAGTTGTCCCATGTTCTGCTACATGTGAAGCATGAATGCATTACTAATGATTATGTACGAAGCTGGTAATCTTAATAGTATTCATACTATTAAAATATTAGAGGCATTCCCAACTGGTGGCATTTACAGCCTGCATCAAAAATGATGAAAGGACTATATAAGTTATGCATAATGTGTATATGCATGTGATTAGTGAGAGGTCTGCTGAGCCTGTTCTAACCCTGACCCAGAACCTGCTCTGCCTCTCCTGTGACTTCACCCAGCCAGAACTTTGATCAGGCATCTGTTTCATTTGCTGTATTAGATAAGCACAGACCATGTCCCTAATGATTTGAGCTCTTGACCTAAATGTGTTTTCAAATATAACCCTGTGCCCTAATAGTGGTATTTTAAGCTTCAGTTGAATTAATAAACCACTGTCAAAATACTACATTTGCACACACACACACACACACACTCCTTTTATGAAACTTAGTCAGTTTGTAGTCAATGAGATAGGATGTCGAGGATGTACCATGGTGTTAGGATGCTTTGGGTCTTTGCCGATTTTATTGACGTGTGGGCGTGAGTGTGAAAGTGTGTTCAACATTCTTTTTGACCTCAGCAGCCAAGTCAACCAGGAAGAATGTGCTCCTACTGAGTACTCCATTTAGCTAATCCGAAACTCTGGACATATTCATAGCTCCACATCCCTGCATTAAAATGTTGGTCAAAAGAAGGTTACAGGATTAGTACAAGCTGTGCTATTATCACTAGCTGCCAGGGTCCACTGGGCGAGACCTACATGTGAACTTTCAAACCTTGTCCACAATAATAGCAATACTACTTTAATGCCGTTCAATGTTACATTTAAGCCTCCACTAAGCAGGATTTTAAAAATAATACCCTTACACCGACTGTTTATATAAGATACACCACACTCCTGCTTTCCTTGTACTCCCCGCACACCCCCACACTCACACATGCACACACGTACACTTCTACATACTAAGCCCATCATGGCTAATAGGGTGAGTTTGATCGCATGCCAGAATAAGCATACTCCTGGTTTACCCTTGCTATTCTATTTTATTGGGGTGAAAAATGTTTTCCCAAAGCCAGTGTACACATTAATCATTTTTGTCTGGTGGATTTGGAGAATTTGCGGGAAACTGAAGCCGAGGAAAATGCCCAGGTAATTAGGCCGAGTCCAACATTTTTTATAGTTCACCTTGTGTTAGCTGTTCTGTGTTTCCAGCTTAAGACTTTGTATGTGTGTAGGTGTGAGAGAGTTGCAGCTTTGGAAGGAGAGAGGTGTGAGTGAGATCCAGCAGACACCCAAAGTGTGAACCTCTTTTGCAGACTGTTTTCCACTGGACAGTGCTGTCTAGCAACAAATCCATGATGTAACTTTATTATGCCATTGTTTCCAAATGACCTGTGCTATGGTTACTGCTCATGCCAGGGTTACAAAACTAAACAGGCCATTTAATAAAGATGATATAAAAAAAAAATCAGGATAGGTTGTGTAAAGGAGAGCCAACCTATTTGTCCGAAATCAGAAAAAATCTCGACAATGGTGCATCTGCAAGTTCTAGCTATTATGTGATAGAGAGTTAATTAGTGGGTGGAAAGCAGCAAATCGTCAGATTGGGAGAAAAATAAATATATACTTATTGAAATAAATAAATAAATGAATACAGCTATTGACTATAGGTAAAGCAATCTTGTAATTAAAATATACCAATATTTATTTATTTATTTTAAACTGGCAGATGTAAATGGCAATATACATGTTCATTTCATACCATCACTTCATAAAATTGCTAAGTAATTTTTTTTTTCAATCACAATACAACCATAATGTTTTCTTGTCATGGATATTTGTTTAAATTTATATTTATTACATCACCCCTGATTCAAGTAAGATCCCCAAGAAGGTGTGTGACTGAAGGTGTGATTTTGTTATATTTTAAGGCCATGTGTCAATATTTGCATTCTCTTTATTTTTCTCTAGGCTTCAAATACTGCAACTCTAGCCACCATTTCTGCAGATTAACTCACTGTATCTAAAGTTGAGTAGGAGAGATATGAGATAGACAAGTAAAACCAGTGATAGCAGTGGAGCATATCCTGGGTACACTGGATGGGACTGTGTCACGGCACCATGCACACAGACAACCGCACTACCTGCTGTGCCACTGTGACTCCTCAAAGAGAACTGTTTTGGAAATTTCTTGCAGTAATTTACTAATCAGTGATGTGGTTATATCATGCTAACTTGATTAACTGATGCCCCCACAACCTCATTAAGTTCAATGAACATTGTCACGAAGTGGCTTTATAGAATTATTTAAATTCAGGGTTTACATTTGAAAATTATAATTTTACCCCAATGAGCAAGCCAGAGGCAACAGTGGAGACGAAAAAACTCACTAAGACCTATAAGGAGAAAAATAGAAATTAGGACAGTGCAATTACAAACCCTTCGACTTCCTGTGGCTCTTTCTACACTTATATGATGCAACAACAAACACAGGTTATTTGACCAGAATATGCATAGCTCAAGATTCACGTTAGTAACCATGCTCTATTGTGTCCCACTGTCTTATAGAAACATGTTAGTTTACTTCCCATGTATTCTCATTTGAATAATGAATAATATCGAGGAGAGCTGCTGCATGTTTGCTTGCATCACATTATTTTTAATAATGTTTCTCCTAATTCAAAGTTGGTATATTTCTGTATGATGGTGCATTCTTTGTGCCCTTCATTTATCATGCTTGTTCCACTTTCTATTGGATTTGGGTGGATTATTATGGTTCAACAGCTATTAAACATCATCTATATTTGCTTCCAAACTGATTATGGACCCATATTTAATGTTAATCTTGCTTTCTATGCAGAATTCTACTTGGTAGATAATGTATGCAGCAATATCATGCAAATAAAAACATGAAACATGCCAAAGCCCTGCAGTGTAATCGCAATGATTTTTATTAAGAATCACTCGTGTCTGGAGGATGTGTTGTTTCCGATAATCTAGTATAGAGTTCTATAATCTTCAACCTGTGTGTGTCTAGATTTATTGAATATTAAACACCATATCTGCTAATCTGATTGTGTGTGTGTGTGTGTTTGTGTGTGTGTGTGTATGACAGAGAGAGAGAGAGAGAGAGAGAGAGAGAGAGATGTTTCTTGAATGATTTCATACATTCATAGTATGACTGATTACAGTAATGGGAAGATCAGCAAAAAAAAGTGTGCTAAAACATTAATTATGGTGAAAAATAGATAAAAGTTTAAGCACATCTAGGGGAATACAAGAAATCTTTATCCCAATATTGAATGCGGCTTAAATTTAATGCAAATGCCATGCTATTGTACACATAGCAAACTACAGATATCCTACAATACCATTGTTGTAGTCTATGTAGTGAGCATACACAGTGATTAAAAAGCCATTTGAAATTCCACCTAATAATGATACCTGGGGGTATGGTGGCTTAGCAATTAGCAGGTTCATATTTCATACCTCCAGGGTTGGGGGTTTGATTCCCACCTCTGTCCTGTGTGTGTGTGTTGAGTTTACATGTTCTCCAATGGGTTTCCTCTTCTAGTCTAGTCAAAGTCATGCTTTGTTGGTTGATTGGCATCTCTATATTGTCCGTAGTCTGTGAATAGGTTTGTGAGTGTGTGTGTGTGTGTGTGTGTGTGTGTGTGTGTGAGTGTGTGTGTGTGTGTGTGTGTGCACGGTTGTGCCCAACAATGGGTTGATACCCCATCCAGTACCCCAAGTACTCTGGGATAGACTCCATGTTCAATGACCCTGTGTAGGATATATGCTACAGAAAATGTATGGATGGATAATGATGTCTAATTTATATTGTATATTGGTAAGAAATTTAAAATTAGAAATCATGAGATTCTAATAATCATGAGATGAAGTCAGTTTTTGGTAGAACTATCTTTAAAGATCAAATGAAGGCCGAAAATACAAATATTTTATATTTATGGTAAATTGGAGTTCAAAAATATTTTTAGTTATTTGTATTTTTTAATAATGTGTTGTATTCCATTATCTTATTCTGTTATCTTGAAAACAAGACAATGTTTCAGGAAGGAGAACTATAAACTATAAACTATAAACAGTGCACAATGGTTTAACAAAGGTAAGATGTCCCACTCCAGCTCCTAAGAACAGGATTTTTCCTCTCATGTGGAGGTTGTTTGCTGCAGGCACCTGGGTTTGGATATGGGTGCTGCTGATAGGTTTGCAGCCAGAAGTAGCCAAGGGTCAACTACTCTGTTTTTAAAGCTCTGTTATTGCTTTCTCTAGCTTTTCAACACACCTACTACCCAACCTGAAACACGCATTAGCAGTTGAAACACACATTAGTCCTGTTCCATTAGTCAACACAGTAAGTAGTGAACCTTGAAACAACCATTTTTGGATATTGTGGTGTGCTACTACTGACTCGTTTTCCCTTTATCTGCTTAATCTGCTCCACATGCTACCAGGTGATGGAAGAACTTCCAGACTGACATCTGTCAACTAGAAGGATGGACAGACTCTCCCCTGTGGGTCAGTTTTCATGACTTTTCATTTTATATCATGTTCTGGAAGGTAATGGAGACTTGCTGTGCTGTGCTGTGAAGTTGACCTGAAGTCTAATGCTTGATTAAAAAAAAAAGAAGAAGGAGAAGAAGACATGCCCAGTGGCTGAAAATAAGATCAGGTTTTCTGCAGTTATCTCCCTTACCTTCAGAGGGCAAAGGTCATCGAACAACAGAGAAAGATTCCTTTGTAATTACTAGAGCAACCACAACAAAGTTAAGAAAGCACACTATTTGTTTCCACTTATTGGCTATAGAATGGCAATGAGTGAAGCCTTCAAAGCATTGCTGACCTCGTCAAATGAAAATTAAACAGACCTGGCTTTGTGGGCAGAAATGTTCTTTTAAAAATCCCAGTGGGGGAGGTTGCATAGCACTACACATACTTTAGAAAGCCGTCTGTCAGGAAAAGCAATTTTGACAATGTCAATGACCCCACAGCATCACGAAAATTGTCACTTTGTTTGAACGGCCAGAAACAATTGTAATCATAATCCAATCATGTACCTGCTAACACACATGACCTTTCTAAATGCTTGTTTACCCAGAAGCAGAAGTTTATTCTCAACCAGCCTCATCACAGAGGCAACTTTTTTCTTTTTTTTCTCCACTCTTTAAATTGGGTTGGTTGAGTCTTTTGTAAGCATCATGAGTTTCAGGATTAATGCCATTATATCCTATCCAAGACTCCTGCTTCCAGACTGCCCATCTTCATGTTTCAGCTCCTGCTGCAGACTTTTAGTGGAGAATAATTTCCAACATGATAAATCCCACCATGCAACTCCAACATGTAATTCTAAACCTTATTATTGGGTGGCTAATGCTTGTGCAAGATGGTGAATCGCCACCCAGCCAGCGGCTATATAAGAATTAGAAATAAATATGCATTGGGACGAGATAAACATAGTGAGCGCCAAATCCACCCTGAGATGGTGTGCGAAGCAGCAATTTACAGGCAACATGGGAGAATTTGCAACAGCTTCTTTTTGGTAATTGATGGATTAAATTCAGCAGAGTTAATATAGAGCGTAATTTAGACGAAAGGCAGCTCAATAAAATTATTTGGGTGTATTTAAGGAAATGTTTTGGTCAATTCATATGGACACCTCAACATCATTTTTCTATATCAGGGCCAGCTAATATGTCTGTGCATGTGGAAATGTCTCTATTATTATTAGTCATGCACGTTTACCTTTTTTCCCTTTTATTTTCATTGTATGAAGTTGCACTTTCTTTGTCTTTCAAAAGATTTCCAAGATTTCCGTCATTTCTAACTGCATAAGCCTGGTTTCAAAAAACCGGATTTCTCTAAATATTCTGTTCATCACTGAAAAGATGTTAATTAATATTAATGCCACTAAATAATACTAATACTTATAACACTCATGTTAAATACTCATCTTCTCCATCACTTTGTCCTCTTTTTTACCCATTTGTTAAAGACTCAACGATATGAGAGACTTTTAAATTGCAAAGAGATTCCAGACATTTTTCACCATCCATTTGGCCTCTTTTCTGCAAGATCCATGTTTGGAAGTTCAGTGTGTTTTGTTTACTTATTAATTGCTTTTATCCTGCCTTGGAAGCGGTGAACCATGAGGTGCATATGACAGAACCCACTAGGAGGTTGTCTGAAGATGGCTTCTCTCCCCCTTGCTCTTCTGTTGATGTTTAAGCCTGGGGAGAAGCCATGGGGGTCTGTAACACTTGACGAATGACTACATTTATGATTTATGGCCCATTTGATGTACTTCAGTGTAACATTGCCGAACAGAATTCTCATAAATCATCATATCTTTGTGCTTTGTGAACTTTGCATATATTAGAGAAAAGTGTTTGCTAACTTGTTTTATTGCTACATGAACTGGATGCGTTTTTGTTTTCCACATGTGATGGATATGGGGATATTTTTCTCATCTCTCTTCAAGAAGTTAGTTTGATGTTTTGCACTGCTCTTCATATATGATGGCTGAATTTATTACAGCTAAGAATACATCAATTTTTAATATATATTATATACCTACTGTGTATTTCAAACTGTTTTTTTATTTCCTCTCTCTCTCTCTCTCTCTCTCTCACACACACACACACACACACACACTAACCTGCCTTTTATAATTTGTTCAGGGCTGAACAAATTATAAATTCATTAACTCACTCACTGGGCAAACAAAAGCCCAGTGTATTATTTTGGTTACCTGGAAACCTAATTGACTAAGTGGAAAAAAAAGTTAGCTAACGATAATGCAATACCATATTACTAGCTAGTTATCAGTTAAGTGTATTAATGCAGGCAAAGAGTATAAGTATAATGCGATTATTTTCTATAAAGAAGCACGTTGCATTTTCACCCTCAACAAATAGTCTGAGCTAAACAGGTGAAGCTCAATCATTGCATCACGTGAAATTACTACTCGAACCTGGCTTTCGCATGTTGTGTTTTAACTGTGAGGTGACTGTTACTTATAAACAGGAGTCTTGTATGTCTGTCAAATGTGCATGCCATTTAATCCATCAACTGAGATTGGTCTACCATCATATAGATTGCATGTTAGGTGTAAACAAACTAGCTATAAACCAAATGAAAATGTTAGTTTTGAGAAAGACAAAAAGGAGTATTGTGTTTTCTTGTCACCAGGGTAAAAAAAAAAAAACAACAATTAAGGTCTCATATGCAATCTCTGCTTGTCCGAGGCTCCCAGGATTTCTGCTCTATCCGTTAAGTTCTATAGCAGATCATCTGACCTCATCAGTCCCTGCATATTTCTCACTCTCTAACATTTAAATGTAATTTCAAAAGACACAAACATTTCACTACATTACCTGAAACACCGTGTATCGAATGTGCTTTGTTTCCCATGTTCAAACTTCCTGATCTTTCTCTAAAAGAGCATTGGCGCTTTCAGCAAAGACTCAGTCAGCACTCAGCACTCAGCACTCAGTTCTCACCTGATCGAAGGAATCCCCGGAGCCCTTGGTGTGCTCACTAACAGCCAATGATGAGTCATTGTTGTGCAGTGGCAGGTGCTTTAGCGGCATGAGCAGAAGTCTGGCTTTGGGCTTCTTCTTTTTTTACACAAAGTTTCATAGCTGCTCTGTAGCTGCCATTATCCCCCAATGTTTCTCACTCCCCCATGGGGCTCAGTTCAAGAGAATCTGCATGTGGCTGCCAAAGTTTGTCATAAAAGTTTAGGCAGTGATTTGTAAGTAGAAAGGAGATGGTGTAGTGAAAACTTCATGTCTATAGACAGCTTCTAATTAGATCTCATAATTAATTCTAATCTCCAACAGAATAGCTGTCCAGAAGTGCAAAGACAAAGACTAGCATACAATATATAGTATAGTATAGTATAGTATAGTATAGTATAGTATAGTATAGTATAGTATAGTATAGTATAGTATAGTATAGTAAGGTTCATTGGTGTTTACTAAATAATTTGGGTTGAAAGAATAAACTTGAAAAACTAATCAAGTAATAAATACTAAATTAGTGAAAATGACATTTTGTGCATATCTGTTTAGGTCCTTATTAGTAAATACATTGCTGTAAATACACAGACATTTACATGCTCTTAAAATCATGGCTGAGTAATAATTGTTAGCCATTTTTGTTGCATTTTAAAAGAAGGCCGGATCAATTTTTGGCTGTTGTGAGTATGTGATGGCAGTGCAGGGGTGTAGCTGGTTGCATTGTCGCCTCACAGCTCTAAGGTACCTGGTTTGTTCCTGAGCTCTGTGTGGAGTTTCATGTCTTTTGGCCATTTTTTTGTGTGTGGGTTTCTTCTGTGTTCTCCAGTTTCCTCCCACCTCATAAAAACATGGCAGTGGATGGCATGACTAATGTATGAGTGAATGAGTGTCTATAGAGCCTGCTTTCTGGAAACTATCAGTAAAGGATTGGGAGACGTTTATTCATTGATTTTCAGTAAACACTTTATGCCAGTTCATCTCAGTGCGCAGAGCACACACATTCATTCAAACATTTGTTAGTGGGGTACACTGTTCTGATCAAATGTACCAAAATTATAGCTGACAGTCTTAAACAAAGTGTTTTACTAATCTGAATAAGATTTTATCATACCACAAAGGTGCTTAGAGCTATGTTTACCAAGCTTCTAACTAGAAATGTATGCTGCTTATGACATGGTTTCAGCCAACAGCTGCAATATGCAGCAAATCAAAGTCTGGACTCTGAACAATTAAAGCAGGTGTTTTGGATTTGTTTTGGAACTGAACTCTGTAGGAGGGAAGCGCTCCAGATATCTGTGTGGCATTGATGGCTAAAGCTGCACAGATGGTATTTATAGTATTTATAATATTCGCTAGATATGATGGATCATGTAGGAAATGGTGTGTGTTGGTAGTATTGCAGTGATACAAGCACAACCCTAGTCAAACCCTTAGGGCGTAATAATTAGAGCAAGAGAATGTCTTTGTATCTCTCTCTCTCTCTTCCACTGTCTGCCTGTCTCTCTCTCTCTCTCTCTCTCTCTCTCTGCTCTTTCCCTACCTGTGGGCTGCTGGTGATGCTGTCAGCTTGAGGCTTCCAATTGAGTTCTCATTGCTTCTTGATTTTACAGCACTACACCCTCGGATTATTATCCAGCTCTCTACACCTCCGCCCCCGTTCTCAAGTTCCCTTTTTGTTATTTTAGAAAGTAAGCACTTACTCCGTATTAAGATGTGAAATGTGTTTTGATAGTAGCGTTGAAAATAGACTGGAAGCAACACTATCACCTCCATCCCTCTGGCACTGTACCCTGCAATCTTCTAGCCTGATATTGTTTTAGGCTAAAATAAGCTGTAAGTCATTTTATTAAGTGTGTGTGTGCATGTATGTGGATGCCCTAATATAATTGTGTATTCTGGATGAAGTACACATACTGACAGAGGTACACACTGTGTGCTTCTCTATGCCCTGGCATTAACAGGTCTGATGACACTTTGGCTGCCTGTGAGCTCTTTTTCTTTCAATACTCAGGCTTCCCTGTGGATACTTACATAAACATGGATCACACGGATGATTGCACATCTTCTTCTTATACTGGTGTCCTGTGGCATTATAGGCACATGCTGTGAAAAAAGGTGCAGGTCTTGGTACAGTTTATGGTGTTTGGAGTAAAGTAAAGAGTTTGGCTGCATTTGCAAATGTGTCACAAGTTACAGGGAATACACACAGATTTGGTTAAAGACAGGGCAAAGCTACAGAGGGATGCAGGTATCACCTGACAAAATCTCTGTTACTCTTTATGTTCAAGCAATTTGTCCATTTGTATGTGTAACAATTTTCTGTAAATTCCAAGAGAAAGAATATATGAATTTGACACTCAGTATTTTGACAGTTTGATTTTTTTTTACTACCAACAAAGCAGCGGGTCAATTTCATTGTTTCAGTTGTTCTGAGTATCTTCTTTAATCATGGTCAAGGTCATCTTGTAGTGACCTTGAAAAGAAAAGAAAACTTCTAGATTTTGTTACGGCTATCTATTCTGCCAGTGATGATGATCCACAAAGGTCACTGGGGCACCTCAGCTGCAGTTAAGCTGATTCACTGTTAAGGCAGTAATGATCTTTCTGACATGAGGAAGTCAGTAAGGGTCACAGTCACAGTGTAGGACCTCTGGCGTAATGTACTTCTCTGAAGCGAGTGGTCACTACCAACCACATTCAGCGTTATCAAATCTAATTAGTCAGCTAATAAAAGTAGAGAGGCAATCAATGGCAGCCTATGGCTATTCAATTTTGCAAAGCCTAACACACACACACACACAACATTCTACAGGGAAATAATTGTGCCATAATATGGTGTGGAAGAGGGGACCTATAGTTCTCTAAATAGCCTGCCTGAGTGAGGGTGAGAGTGGGCCAGGTAAGGCTGTGATTATTAGGATGTCAGGGCTGATGGTAGCCTAGTTGTTGGAGATATTTGCTGTGTGTGTGTGTGTGTGTGTGTGTGAAAGAGAGAGAAAGAGAGAGAGAGAGAGAGAGAGAGAGAGAGAGAGAGAGAAAGACAGAGAGGCAAGAGCTGGGAAGAGGAGAGCAAATAATTGCAGCTGACAGTCCAGTCTGCCACACGGCTAATTTGGCGCTCAGGATACAGCACAAGCAGAGCAGCTTCCATTCTCTCTCTCTCTCTCTTTCTCTCTCTCTCTCTCTCTCTGTCTCACACATACACGCACAAAACATGATATCATGATTTGATATTAGTGCTAACCCAATGGTAACAGACAGCCTGTCATTTTAACTCCTTTACATTTACTTTAAATCCATCAGTCGTGGAGGAAATTATACGATTGTCCATTTACTGTCTTAAAGAATTTGAAAAGTCACTTTCATGTTTCTTTTTTTTTTTTTTAAATAAATATATTATGTGAATATATATAAATGCATACATGAAGGCCTGGGGATATGTCTATCTAGGTTTTTCTTTGCGCTTCACTGTAAGTTTGGGGATGCCCACTGGCTCGTGTGCATTGGTGTACAGATGACATTAGCAGCCCCATATTACCCACAACCACTTGACATTTTAATCGACATTTCCCTCAGTGCTCTTGTATTAAAGGCCACGACATTTCATTTCATTTTCACATTGCACTGATTAAAACAGGACAGTATGCCCCGAAAAGCATGAAGGACACCATTACTGATGCATCTCTGTTTAAAGCCAGTCAGAAATTTGATAATCTGTTATATTAAATAAAATAGAGAGTAATATATAGGTTTAGAGTAAACTTTTTATTAATTTATAAAAATCACTTCATTTTCTGATACAAATTAAACTAATGCACAATTAGGATTATTTTTGCAATAGTGTATACATACAGTAAAAAAGAAGTTTGTCTATTGACTTTAGGCAGATCAGGACTCATCATGTTGACAGTGAGGCGTATATCTGAACCATTGGTCTCGCTCATGCTTATAACACCTGAGGGTACTTCAGGTAGGACCCAGCTGTGATGCCAGCCCTATCCTCAGGCCAGAGCCCACCTGCCAACCTTGATCTCTCGCTCTCACTGGCTCTCAGCCCTGGAGCAAGGCGAGCCTGGCATCAGCACCATACCCTCCCATAACCATCACTTGCTCTCATCACGCCTGATCCAGCATCACACCATATGACACTCTTTTGTCTACTTAGAATTCATTTACTCAGGTTCGAGCATGCCCCGGAGTATTAAGTTGATGCCAAAGGATAAAGCTGGATTGGAGGGATTTAAGGGATTGTAATAATGTGTAATCATTCATACGGAGAGCAAAAGATCTTTCTATTGGCTATGTGTGAGATAGCACATGGGATATTCTGTCTACTGGAGGTTCCCAATGACCTCCATTTAGTTCTGAGTGTAAACTTACACATTGTCCAATGATATAGGTCTCTTTCCTAATATCAGAGCTACCATTATTCTACCAAGTTGTACATTCAGCTAAACGTAACATGGTAACCTAATTAAAGGTACTTCTGTTTGATGATCGCCAGGAAGTGAAAATAAGAGAGGTGAATAGGTTAATCATAGCCTGGTGGGATCCTGTGAGTTTCGTGAAATGGATATGTTCAATTCTTTAATGAGTTCAGTTTTACTCAAAGTTATCTGTGTCAATAAAAATATGCTAGCTACATGTAAGCGACAGGATTGACGATAAAGACATGACACATTTGCAATTACCTCATCTTCAACCTCGATATCCAGAATTGTTTTAAGGTGATGATTGACACATTTACTGTCCCACTTATGAATTGTGTAATTTCATTGCCTTTTCACATGTCACATTTCTCTTTTGTTTAGAACAAAAGATAAAAAAGAAAAAAAAGAAAGCATATGGTCTATAGTATGTGTCTGTAGGCTACTGCGAAACATATTAAATGAAGGAAATGATTATTAGATTATTAGAAGGTGAGTGTCAATTGCCTAAATCCATTGTACACAGTCATTTGCATCTGTAGAGCTGAGAGCTGGTGCGGCTGTAAATGAAGCAAATTGGTCTATTCCGATGCAGGTTGGGTTTTGGTGCGGGTAGAGCAGCCGTGGAAAGATAAAGGAAAAAAATGAGAGGAGGCAGCCAAGTACAGAGCCCTTAAATTGGGAATCTATTATGGATCCCTGTACGTCTGTGCCTTCTCTCTTGCCCATAAACACACCGAAATGTGTTCAGGCGCCAGGATCCTTTATAAGTCTCCCTTCTCCACGAGTAATGTGCTTTGAATGGCTGCTAAAATGGGGCTGGGAGAATTTCATTCCCCACGCTCTCTCTGGGCGCGTCACCTTTGGCCCGACCATGATATGAGTCCTCTAGCTTTTTTTTTTCCCTTCTCCTCTGGTGTGCTGATAGGAAGCTGAAATAAGCCTGAACCATTGGGGAGAGATGGAGGGAAGCTTATTTACAAACCCCAAGCAAGGCAGGTGCACAGTCTAAAACCCAAAGTAGCCAATCAGTTTAAACATCAGTCACTGAATTCCCTGTGGTGCAGAAAGAAGTGATTGTGAATGCTGCAAGTGTAGCAATGGATAATTCAGGACCCTTTTGTGTCTGCTGCTGGACTTTGGTCTTTTACAGGTACGTTTATACCAAAAGAAGAAGAATGAGTTTTACAGCATACTGATAATTCTCTGATTAAAACAAAATGAAATCATCTAAATTTGCTTAACATTTCAATTAATCCTCTAATAATGAGAATAGATTTTTTTTATTACCAAACATTAGCTGTAAACGCCATGATCAAATTATTTTCTATTCTACACAAATCTGCATGAATCTGCACAAATTTGCTATATTTACAGAATGGAGTGCAAAATGCTGACATTTTGCATGCATCCTAAATGAAGTCATCTAGATTCCAGTGTCAGTCCCGTCTCTCCACACCCACACACACAGTTTAAGTGAATGAATAATGAGCTACACACCCTCAAGGCATGAATCCTATGGATATGTGAAATACATATGTGATTACATATTGTGTTCAGGGCACATGCTGAAAGCTAAGACATGTGTAAATGTAATCTGTACGATGTATACATATGCAGAAGAGCTTGTGTAAGACTGCAAGTGTCGGAAAGTGATTTATGGGTACGTTTATGATTGTTTGACCCTTTTAGCTTGTACAATTGCAAAATGTAAAACCTGAGATAGTACTTTGCATGGATGATTTTTTTTTTAAATATATATATATATATATATATATATATATATATATATATATATATTCAGTATTTAGGATTTGTTCTGCATTAAATGTATAAATTTCCACCAACATAATAGCTATTAAGTATGTGACCTCAACTCAGTGCTCCACAGATCCAAAGTAGAGCAATAGGACTGTGCATTATTTAAGAAGACATTATATTGTGTGTATATATACTCAGTGCATTTCTTGATAACATCTATTAGATAAGCTGTAATGAAACACAAAATGTGCCCTAATGACACAGGCACTATGCAGTATTGAACACGATTTAGAGTAGCATTATGGTGGCTACGAGCCTCTCCATCTTGTGTACGTTAGCAGTAAACCTGTTCATTATAAGAAAACTGGCCTCGATGTCTAGATCTGTAATGGCCAGTGCTCTGACCTCGTCCCTTGGGGGCGCTGATTGTTTCATGCGGAAAATCCCTTTGATTGGATCGCTAGCAGTGGTTTTATACACCTTCAAACACATACACACACACAGTGCTCTGTCTACTGGTGAGGCAGTTATAGGATGTCGGTGTGTTTGTTTATTGCCGTTTCTTACTGTTTCACTTGATTCAGGTCAGAGAGAGAGACAGAGAGAGAGAGAGAGACAGAGAGAGAGAGAGAGAGAGAGAGAAAATGCACACCTCGGGTGAGGGTATCAGACAGGGTGTTGAAAGTTAATGGAGCGCTCCTTCCCAAACATGCTTTCCTTAGGGGGCCTCTCTCTCTCTTCACCTCCCACCACTAGGTCCCCCCTTTTATTTTCCTTGGACTAGGCCACTTTCTAGGGTTTCATCAGCTCCACTGATTACTTTGCTTAATGCTTGATTCTGGAAATAGATGCAACCCAACCGAGGAATTCTTGAGCTGAGTCTGGGCAGTAGATGATTTTGTGTCTGTGTGAGAAACTGTAAGCAAGAGCTCCTCTGTAGTGTGTGTGTGTGTGTGTGTGTGTGTGAGTGGCCTCTTTAGGGGGTCCATTGGGCCATGGCCCCCAATAATCCCTCCTCTCAATTGTTGACCTCGTCCTGCTGAAGAGGGGGGAAAGATATACCTCTCCCACTCACACTCTCCATGGATGGCGTAAATCCCAGAGGGTGTGTGTATGTGTGTGAGTTTGTGTGTGTGTGTGTGTGAGAGAGAGAGAGAGAGAGAGAGAGAGAGTTAACTAAAAAAAGGATTGCATGTGTGTGGTACTTTTATGTTTCTGTTCACCTGACTGTCCTTCTTGGTGCATACAGTTAAAGTACATAAACACACACACCCACATTCACACACACCATTTAGTAGTGCAGGAGTGTATGCCGGCCCATTTGAAAGTGAATGTGTGGTGACTTGCATGGCCCCCTGTCCTCTCCTTGTCACCTCCCCCTCTCTTCTGCTTCCCATCTCTCCATGCTGCTCCCTTATTGGAGCTGATGGGTTTATAGAGACTTTCACACTTTGGAAAATGGGGGGAGGGGCACCAGCAATTTCATTTAGTTTCCCTTCCTCTACTTTTCCCTCTGCCTCTCTCTCTTTCTTTTTCCATCTTGCTATCTTCTTTCATCGCGTAGGTAGATTAAAGCACTTTCATAGGATCACTAACGACAAAATGAAGCCGACTGATGATGAAAACTCAATCAGAGGAAGAAATCGAAAGAAATTAAAAGTTTCATTCATCAAAATTCCATGGATTTTTAATTTCAAACTTCACTAAATAACTAAATAGATTCATCAAACTTTCTGCTCATTCATCATGGTGAACTTTGAACTGTTATTCATCACAAAAAACAATGCCAAAGTGGAAGAAGAGAGAAAGAACAAGGAGTTGAAAGAGGAAGAAAGAAAAAGAGCTCAGGAAAGACAAAAAATGTGAACGAGTGTTATTTTTTCTTTACATTGTAACAGGAAGCAGAGAGCTGGTGTTTGTCAGGGGTAGAGTGATAAATGAAAACGAAGCTAAATGAAGGGAGTGAGACTCTAAATGGACCATAGCAGAAAGCAGTGTCCCACTGTGAGGTCTGCTCTCACGCAGCACCTCAGCCTCTCATCACACACAAAACAGGGGTAAGATGGGGCTTTAGGTCATTATAACAGGTGGGCAAGTTTCCCAGCACAAACATGTAGAGGGTGGCATTCACTGAGCCCTGGGGCATCAGCTGTTATACCAGAAGGGTCACTCGGTGTAAAAGTCGTAATTGAATTTGGCCACAATTTGGTAGATTTTTATTTCAGAGTGCAGCCTTGCCCTGGAGAGGTAGTATCTTTCCCCTTGTTAGTGTTGAGTAGTGAGAAGTCTCTGAGTCCCAAAATTAGTTGGCGGCTGGGAATCGTGATGTGAGTGCATACACACACACATATGTAGAGGGGAAAGAGAGAGAGAGAAACAGAGAGAGAGAGAGAGAGAGCGAGAGAGAGAGTTAACAACATATTGCTAGCAATGGTCACAAAGCCAGACCAGAATCATATAATCCTCTCTTCTGCTGTCTCTTTATATTCAGAGGGTGGGTTGACGAAAGTAGGAGTGTTCTTTTATTCATATAGATACCCAGCAGAAAGGCAGAGGAATATGGAAAGGAAAAAAGAAAGCAAGTTTAAAAAGCCTAGGACACAAAAGGAGTGAAGGTGGAGCAAGCATTGTGTTATGAACCGAATGCACACTACATAATTTCTCAGTCACCGACTCATTCTGGCTCTCTGTGGCTTCTAACTCAAAACAAACCCCACCCTTTGCCAAATTCTGGCTACACGCTCACATGGTGTCTGCTCGTGTATGTGAATGGTTCAGCAACGCAATTTTCTCAGTCTGCAAACAATTACTGACGCTCTGATATTTTCAAGCACAGTCTCGCAGTGACTAGTATCAAGAACAGCCAATAAGAATCCTGAAAGGAAAACAAAATTTGTCTGCTGTAATGCGCAGCAGATCTCTGAATCCAGTTTATCCGGTTAAGTAGCAAGGTGAAGAAAAAAATACCAAGCGTTTGCTAGCAAGCATTGATTCCTGCTAGCATAACTTTATGCTTTAACAGCTTCATGCTATTGTCATTATTCATCATAATGTCTTGTACTGCACAACCTAAACTAATAATCACCTGTGGATCATTATAAATCAACAGTAATGTTTATTACAAGGCAATGACAAAGGCCAACTAGTGCCAGGACAGACTAACAGCATCTGAAGGATGAATGTGTATCAGTTTATTGGGTCACAGCTTTAAGTTCTGCCTCCAGTGTTCATGTTGAACAGCTGTTGATGGAGTTTCTCCAAAATCAGTTCTGCTGCACATATCCAGAAGTACAGGGATATTAAGAGTAAAGAGCTTGTCATGCTTCATCAAAACTGCTTCTGAGAGCCAAACAAAACTAACTTTGGAAAGTCCTGAGGTTTAGTAGAAACAACTCTGTTGCACTGGGGGAAAAAAAACAGCCCCAACCAGCCAACTTGCTAAACCATTTTAATGACTGAGTAGCAGAGATAAACACTGCATTGCTTCATTTTCTACGTTCAGCCATCTGTTCAAAAATCATATGAAGTTCATTAAGAAAATGAAACGATGTACCACTTCTCAGCTGCTAATATAGTATAACGTTTTGATTTAAAAGGAACACTTTCACCTTGAAACAGAAAGCGAAGTTAAACTATTTTATTCACTACAATCAACACTTTCTGTGATAAGCTTGTTTGAGGAGAAGGTGTGAGACATGTTAGTTGTGGGTCAGCCTCATTTAACAATGCAATCAAATCCCTACATTGGAAACAGAAAGTGCAGTCACTTATAATATAATTTAATATAACATAATTGCCTAACTCAGAACATTGCATTATTTTAAAAAGAAAATAGACACAGTATGACATCACACTGTTATATAATCTTTCATGTTAAGCAAAAAAATATGCTGGTTTTGACAATGGCATACTGGCTCATATCTGTGTGTGTGTGTGTGTGTGTGTCTGGGTGTGTGTGTGTGTAGACACCCAGGTGTTGAGCCAGGCCAGAGACATGCCCTAGCACAATGTCAGACGCTTCACAGTTCCCATGCTATTTCACATGTTTGTAGTGAAATTAAGAGCTCATGACCAAAATACCACACACGAGTGTACACACCATCAGAAAAAAACTAACTCTGAATAAGGCTTGCTGCTATGAATAAAATGTATTGACAGCATAGAACATCAGTGTATTTGTTTGGGGTTGTTCCAGTGACTTTATTTGCAATGTTGTTCTATAGAATATTACAGCTAGCTATTTTGCTTTTTAAACAATTATCCATTCAAATACATGTAGTTAAGTTCCATATACAAAATATACTATCTCTTCTTTGACAACTAATGACTGCTGCTGCTTAATTTAATAATAAAAAAATTTTGATCATTCATTGCCTTAGTATTATGAGGATAAATCTCTATTTCATATCTTAAACCATACTAAAGTATTGAAAAGAAAGAGGAGGAAAATATTTGAATGTATGTTTATTGGCTTTGTGTATTCCAGGATGCGTGTATTGACCTGTGGCCGTGAAGTGGCCTGCTTGACACGTGGCATCATATCAGAAGAATGTTGTATAAAGAAGGATTTGCTACAGAAGTCCAGGAAGTTCACATCAAGCAGAACCAGAATATTTGGGATTAGTCTGTGCACAACCTGCATTAGGATACACAGAGGAACACAAATATCTGAGGTCATACACAGTGTCTATAAAATGCTGGCATCTTTCTCCTGTAAATCACCCCCTGGTGACAACTGGGCATTTTCATGAGCTTCACAACACAGCTGCCTGTGGCACTCTAGCATTGTGGGATAAGATATGGCATTGTGTGAGCGCCTGTGCGTCCCAGCCATGTCAGCCTTTATCCCTTCTTTCAATCCTTCTGTGCCACACTGTATATCTCAAAATCCCTTCTTCAATTGACCCAAATCTCTTAGTACCAGTGCTACCAAATAACATCTTAATTAGGCCTCTGTCATGGCAGGAAGCACTAAGCTCAGGAAGAGTATATGGCTTGCTCTACAGGTGCCTGCTAGCCTAAACCCAACTAAATGAGCATCAGTGCACCAGGGCTTTGGCCCCTTCGCACCTCTATTTCCATTCTCTGAGATTTGTCCCAGTCAAGCCCTTAACCCTTCACCCATCATCACAGAGTGTCGGTCAGATGCTAATGCTGTAAGGCCTATGATATTAAAGAACCTACATGACTGATGACCTCCGTCATTGTTTCCTGTTTTCTGTGATAAGTTACACTCATACACACCACAAAGGCCTCAGCTGTCAAATTATATTCTGCTTCTGTGTGTAAGAAAATAACTTACAATACGAAGTGTATATTTGTAATCTAAATAGAAAACTAAAAGCAAAATTGTTGTGTAAAAATAACAGGGGCCAAAGTGTCAATATTAATAGTGTACTACCTACCAGAATCCGTAGCTATAAAGGGCTTCACAACTATTAATGTTTTACCAGTCAACCAGTAATTTAAAATAGTCATCTTTTCCATGGTTACAGAAAAAGCTGATTCAGGACATGACTATTTTTAGACTGGCAATGTGAAGTTAATTAAACAATGGCAAAGAATGTGTTCAACTGCACTTCAATTAACAGCTCTACTGCAGCAAAAACGGCTTTTTTTCCTTCAGTGTTTTTTAGGCAACTCATTAAAAATTAAAAAAACAACCTATAAAAGTGCACAAAAAGTTGCATTTTTACATTTGATGAATAAAAAATCTATCAATCATATAACACAACAGCACACTGATTCTGCACCGTGTGGATGACCGTACACTCCTCCTTAAAGCTCAGAAGCTGCTCTTCCATGGGTGGAGGATGCTATGTCTACCACACTCTATGTCTATGTCTATATTTAGCACTAAACAAGCTGAGTGGAATTGGAATTAATTCACTATGCTGTAGTGCAAGGATAATTCAATCATGTTTAGCTCTACTGAACAAAAAAAAAATAACTGCAAAGAATTGAACAACGCATGTCTCAACACGTTCATGCACATGCTTTTAATAGTAATAATAGTAATCTAGGAGTAATATTATATATTTTAGCTTTAGTGTGTACATTTTTGACAAACTAAACGGTGCTATAGTTTGCACTTTCAGACACAAACTGTAAATCTGTTTGAACAGTACAAACTGATACTGGAATGCTTTTCTTTTTCTCTTAACCTTCAGTGCAGAATCAACAGGGGCTCTGGAATGGGATGGCATGAGGTCCAGGAACAGGAAATGGTCGACCATCAACTTCTAGAACTGTTCTCTAAGATCAGTTCCATTACATATGTCTATTTAAAAGTGCATCAGTATTAATAGTGAACTAACCAATCAGACTTCAGATCCGTTCCAACAACATTACTGCTCTAATGTAATGGAGCTTTGAATGGCAACACAATACATAATGATAGGGGAAACAAGATGGGGGTATAAAAGAGAGGGAGAGAGAGAGGGAGAGAGAGGACCACAATGGTTCAAGAAGGCACTTGGTGCATGAAGGAACACCTACACGCCCAGCTGATTCAAGCTCTCTCCTCAACCCAGTAGGGGGTGGCTTTTAGAAAGCACATGGCCACAGACGCTGTTGGCAAACAGGCTTAATAGTCACTCAAGGGGCTGTAAAGGGCCTGACTTAGTTGGCCTCCCATGGGCTCTGGAGTGAAGAAGCTGAGAGTGGAAGGGAGATTCGTGAGATTCATGCTGAAGACAATTCGAAGAGTGGGAAATTTTGCTCTGTGAATAAGCCTGTAACAGATTTCACACTGCCCTATATGCACAAGTACATAACTGTTTATTATATTATATACATGGCATACATGTAGAGATGTTTAAAAGTGTAACATGTATGTGAAAACAATGTCTTGAAATGTAACATGCACAGCAAATGTGTGTGTGTGTGTGTTTGTGTGTGAGAGAGAGAGAGAGAGAGAGAGAGAGAGAGAGAGAAGCCTCTAATGCATGAGGCTTTGCTTAGGTTCCGGCCCACTTTATACAACATTGCTCACTTTTGTCTGAACATCATGTGCTCAGAGGTAGTGGGTGATGTGTGAGGCACTGCTCACAAGCCGTAGGTGTAAGATGATCCTTTAAATGAAGCAACTCAAACCTCGGCCTAGAGGAGCTAAGCTTACATACTTATGTCACAAGCTTGGTATCTAAATAAGTTTGTGCACATATGTGTGCATGTGAAGGACCAAAACAAGTATGCTAGTATCTCTTTCTAAAAGCATAAAACACTTTCTAATGTAATCATTTTAGATAAAGATATCATTTTACATAAAAATACAAACATACATATTCAGCTGTCTCAGGTTTTCTGTGTATATGTTATGTAGTTTATATCTGAGAATGTACTTTTATCTCTGTATTCTCATCTCCTGTCCACATGAAATGGCACTGTGTACATTATCAAACACAATATGGCTTCATCATATTACTAAATGTATCAGCTATTAAGGTTCACTCGCATGATTCGCTTTTATTAGGACATAACAAATGTTTGCTAGAAGATTTGCATTAATAATATGTTTTAAAAGCTTTATTACAGGCTGTTATTAAACCATGATGCATCCAAACAAAGAGATAAGTGCAGTCACATTCTGTACTATAAAAGGCCAGTTCACTGCCCCCCAAGGCGCTGAGATATAGTCCTATAGCAAATGCCATCAGCAAGCATGCTCTTTACCGATGAGTAGATATTGGATGCTATGAGTGTTGTGTGGTGCTTGACCCCCTGGTGTTGAGAAGTGTTGGCTGTAATAGGTAGCTTAGCGTTAAATGTCATATGGAGGTCTCAAGTGCAGGAGAGGAGGGGCGGCCTAGAAAGGTCACCCAAGCTTTAACATCAATAGTCCTTGTTTACGATACTACAGCAGGCACTGAATGAATGCTCCAGGCTCCAAATGACATATGCTTTTCCTACAACTTTCCTGTACTACTAAATGAGTGGGCAAATTACATGCAATATGTAGGCGTTAAATCAGTAGATCTGGCTTAAACATATATAATGAAGTAGAAAGGGGGTGCATGTATATCAAAGGCCAACGCACAATGCTTATTTGTGAGACCTTTGGATATGCGTACATTTTATGGAAGGAGAATGTGCAAATGAAGAACTGGAGAGAAATATTGAGCAAAGAAGGAATTGATTAAAGTGCAAGTTACATTATCTCACTTCTAACCCACAAAGAAAAAGGATAAAGAAGGATTGAATTTTACAGTAACCCTTCTCTCTCTATCTTACTCCCAAAAAACTTCCTGCATTTGTGGGATTTATTATGTGATCCTACTGTCCAATCAGTATACAGAAAAGGTAAGAAAGTAGACCATTAGGTAACATGTTAGGATGTTTGTGCTGCTGTTTGTGCTCTTTAAATATAGAAATAATGGAATTGACAGCTACACCAGATATGGATAAGAGATATTAAATGGATTCACATTTGGTGCATCATACAGAAGAGTTAATGACGGAGGAGGGCATCCTGTTTTCTGCAGTGCTGCTACAGTGGTGATGGTGGGACTTGGTGATGGCACAGTGGCAGATGTGTTATTTCAGGGCTGCTGTATTATGGCTGGCCTAGAGTTGGCTCTTTAACCATTTGGAATGTACCACATTGCTGGGGTTAATAATAGTGCATGAGGTCCAGGTTTAGAGTGTGTGTGTGTGTGTGTGTGTGTGTAGAGGTTTGGTATGACTATGGCTGATAGTGGGCTGTTTGCTGCTCATCATTATCCACCCACCCTTAGCTCTCTAACCCCAATTACTGTTTACCCTGCTGAAACATTAGCCATTAGCCATTATTGCTCTCCCTCACAAATCTATTTCTCCCAATCCCTAATAAGCAAATATTATTCTTAAAATCCTGGTAATATTAGTAAATATTTCAGTTCAGAATTAATTACTTACTCCCTCTCTAGTTCCAGAAGTCACGTAGCGCATTCTGTGGCAGTACAACAACAAGCCAACATCCCTGTATGATTATTAGGGAGATGTTTGCATGTAGACTGTGTAAATGTACAGTGTGAGTAGATCCATGTGCCCTGTATTCATTGACCCTGTTCTTTCAGTGTGTGTGTGTGTGTGTGTGTTTGATGTTTGTCTCAGATAGCTGATGACTATCAGCACTCGTTAAGAAGATTAGTGAGCTCATTTGCATGCATGAGCTCATTTGCATGTGTTCGTTATCTCATTAGATTGATATCGGGGAGAAAAGGGCTTGACCATAGTGCCTACACACTCCTCTCCCACTGCAGGTGTGCAAGTGTTTAATGTTGTTTAATGTGATTTCCTTACTAGTTTTGGAGATTAAAATGCCATTTTGAATATTTCAGATCTCAAAAGGCAATTGAATTGTTTACTGTTGTGGAACATAGAGGTAAAATTACAGCTTTTGCTCGTAGTTTAAACAATAGCTGAAAATCGATATGTTAATCATATTGATTTTATAATACAACATTTTGTAATCTGAATCTTCTAATTAGAACTAATGGTGGTCCGGGTGGCTTTCTGTCATTTCTATAAGGTTGCTTTCACACATAATGTACAGGCATGTGTATTATAAGCATTTTTTGTTGAAATAAATCTTTTTTTTTATGCAACTACTACTGGTGATTGCAGATACATGTACAGAAAGATGTAAAGATTTTTTATCCTCTAAGATATTTTTAGAATTCTGCAGTGTATTAGCTGACTCATGTCAGAGTACATTCTGTGCGAAATTCAGTTCTTCAAATAGACAGTGTTCATGCATTTGTCTCTCAGTGCAACGTTCTAAGGTACATTTTTGTTTAATGCAAAAATATCCTTGTGAAGCCAGAAGTACACTGAGTCGCCCCTTCACATAAATTGTACATTACAATAAATCAAATGTCACATGACTGCAATCTGTGCTAATATACAGGCAGGCCAGCGCTTCTAGGGGTTGTAGCTTGTGCCAAATGGATGTCATCCCAGTTTTTTCCATGTACAACCTTTAAATTCTATAATGAATGGTGTAAAACTCAGCAGTCCAGATATCAGTGAAGAAGATGGTGAAAATCATGTCATGCAAGTAGCCAGAGCTAACATATATGATGGTTTATAGGGCAGCACCTTAAAATGATCTTTAACTGAACTTTGTTTTGAGCTGAAGACCATGTTGGATGCCAATACTTTTAGAAATGGTCAAGAAAAGCAGTAAATGAAATGAAAGGTCTACTCGTGGCACAGCAGCAGCCATCCAATTTGCAGGATGTGTGCAATGCAATCATTTCCACATGGTACAACATTCCTGCACCAGCATCCTACATCTTGTAGAATCAATGCCGGCGAGAATTCCTGCTGTTCTCAAGGCCAGAGGAGGAACAGCATGCAACTAGAGAGCTGTAGCTAATAAACTGGCAACTCTGTGTAACATGGTAATAACCAGTTGGCCCTTTTTTTGTCTGTTGTTGTTCTCTGACCTGTGTCATCTTGTGTGCATGCTTTTATTTACTGTCAGGACAATGTTAGTAAGGTCAGGACATTGCTTTATGAGATCTGTCAGTACAGCCAAAGCTATGTGCAAACCAGTGCAGCCAGCTTATTTATTAGCTTCAAGTCAAACCCATTTGAGGTGCACCACTTTAAGCTTTCCTTCCTCTCTGACTGCTATTATACCTGACAATCAATCAAACTTCAGCTGATTTATATTTTTAGGTTAGAAATAAATCTGCAAAATCTTTGAAAAATTCAATTGATATTTGATTTGTACCACACTTTTAACAATAGACCTATTTACAAGAATATAAGAATTCAGAATGGAAATATGAATTTATCTCTAATGATCAAGCCAAAGGTGACAGTGGCAAAGAAAAACTCCCAGAGACGATACGAGGACAAAACCTTGAGTGTACTCAGTGTTTTTACAATTGTAGAGCTTGTGGGTGAATAGGATGATTTTATGTCTAAGCTCAGGTCTGTGCATGAATTACACTGTAGATGTAGCTGGCTAATATACTTTACGATAAGTAACCAAATGCTGGACTAAAGAAGATGATATGGAAAGCTAGTTTTACTCTCCTATTACATTAGACATGTTTCCACACCACATCTCTTTTACAGGTGACAAAGACAGAATAAATAAGAAAATAATAAATAAGTAAATAAATTGAAATTTCAGAATATGGTGCATTGGTAATGTTTGTCACATTAAAAACCAAATTTTAATGTTTCATGTTTAACATCTCACATGAACAAAAGATTATAACAAACACCTACTGTGTTGTTTTCGATCAGCTGTAAAGGCAGAGGCAGGATAAACGTGTAAGAGGGGAAAAAATGCTAGAAGCACAGACAGAAAGGTTTGTAAGACAAATCTTTTTTTTTTTGGTTCCCCTTTGGGTCAGTTCTTGTTTTGCAGTGTGTGTGTGTGTGTGTGTGTGTACACGGGTGTGATAGTGCATGGTGTCCTGAACAGCACCTGGATCTTCTCTTCGGTACCGCTGTGAAAATCCACCTAGGCAAGGTGAAAGATAGTGCGTGTGTGTGTGAGTGTGTATACATGGTGTCCTAATCGGCACCTGATTCTTCTCTTCGGTACCGTTGTGAAACTCCAACAAGGCAATGTGACAAAATGAGACAGCTGTGTGTGTGTGTGTGTGTGTGTGTGTGTGTTGTTGCCCTCAGGTGAGCAGGTAGACAGGAGAAAAAAAAGCGAGGACTAGATGTCATCTTGCATCTCTATTCCCTTCCCAGAACTTGGTTCTTATTTAAGCAGCCACTCGGCGGAGTCCCCTATCAGTCTTCTCCTTATGTGCCATTGGGGTTATTCCACCGAAAAAGAGCGCTCTCGTTTCTGCGGCTCCTTCCCCCAGTTCAAAACACTGCCACATTGCCTGGATCTGTTTTTTGGAACTCTTCAAATCTAAGATTTGAGTTTTGAGAAACCCAGCACATCTGAGCCAAAAGGGACCTACATCCATAAGTAGAAGAGCACAAATGTATTGGGAGATCGTAAGACAAAAAAGCAGACACCTGACACCTATGAAAACTACAGTAATTTACAATCTCTCTCTCTCTCTCTCTCTCCCTCACTCTCTTACTCACTCTGCCTTCAACCTGCATTTCTGGGTCACGAGAGACATTTAAACTGCACTTATAATTAACAGCTATTTTTAAACAGAGAGAGAGAGAGAGAGAGAGAGAGAGAGGAAAGAAGGAAATGGAGCAGTGGAGAGGTACAAAAGCATTAAAATTGCCCCAGATTCGCTATTGAATGGGACACATCATGGCAATATGCTAGGAGATCAAAGTGAGAAAGGGAGAAAGGAGACAGGGCCGATCAGTGGGGATAAATGGATCTCTGTATAATGGCATAAGAATAGCGGCCTTATTTGCAGCTGAAACAATTTAATAACTGCATTCATTATGGGCCACTGTCCGAGACGTCTGCTATCGCACCCCCACCCACCCCTCCGTCTCACTGTCTGTTCAGCAGAGGAGCGTAGGTTCACTGCAGTGGTAAGGCGAGCTGTATCGAGCCTGGCTGTGGCCTGAAATGAAGATGTAGCATCTCGCACTGACACACCCAAATGAAAGAGGAGTAGGAGGAGGTGGCAGCAGCTATCAAAGAGCCTCCCACAGGAAGGGCTTCACTCTGCAGTCTGCTAATTACTGCCACTGCAAATTTGCCCGCTGTATGGCTCTTGCCTGTACTTATTTATATATTTATCCAGTTATTTAGTCTTTCATTCATTGGCTCAGGCCTGGTAGTGCCATGGGGACAGGATACAAGTGAAGGCTCGCTCATGCTCGCTCTCTGTCTGTCTGGCTCCTCTTGAGTTGCTATGAATGTCTGAGGCTTTTTTTTGAGGTGACAATCTTTTAATGCAGTCCACTGGTGTTCTTGTGGATACAGGCTATAAGAGCACCTTTATTAAAGATGTTTTGTCTTCTGGTGTGTGTGCGTGAGAGAGAGAGAGAGAGATACAGAGAGAGTGTGTGTGAGAGAGAAAATGTGTGTGGGAGCATGTGTGCGCGTGTGTGCTTGCCATCTTATCTCTCCATTAGCCTTTGGTGGCCTGACCAGTCCTCTCTTCCCTCTTCTGTCTGCTTTAATGGGTAATTTAGTGATGCAGGCTTGACATATACTCCTTGTTTGTTGCCATGGCTACCGGACCCTGTAGATGGCTCAATCTCTCTCTTTCTCTCTTTCTCTCTCTCTCTCTGTGTCTATCGGTCTCTCGCTTCCTCCCTTCCTCCTCCTCTTGCAAGATATCAGGTCACTAAACACACACTCGATGCCCTCTAGAGACGAATGCCACTGGCACACACCAGTACTTTTCTCTCTCTCGCAATATCTTTAGCACAACAATTTCCCTGGAAATTCCCTCCTTATGACACCCCTGTGTTACATCTGGCCTGGAACTGACCTCCGTAGGAGGAGGATGTGCTGGAGCAGGGTTGAAAACCCCTGATTAAGGGTATATAAGTAGACCTTGAAAGCGAATTGGAGGCATATTTATATGAAACACACATCTTTCTGAAGAGAGAGTGTTTGTGAATATGATATTTTAAGTAGTAGCGTATAAATAATCGCAAAGTATATTTATTTATGTGCTAAATATAATTAATAATTATTGTTAAATGGCCATTTGGATAAAAAGAAGAACATATGTGACCGCTTCATTCCTCCTGCACATGTACAGTATACTGTACTCGACTCTCAGCCTCATCCCAATGTCAACAGTCTGTGGCGCACTTGATTCCTTTAGCAGTCAGTGTAAAAATGACTGGTAGGCTGTTTCTGTCTCTTTTGATTTTGTTTTATTGTCCAAGGATGAGGGAATAATAACTTGCCCTGGTGTGGTGTGCGCTGTTGTATTTTTCATCTGGCTTTATGGCCTCCGTCCTGGTGTTATGACAGAGCCGAGGCTCTGAGCGGGACTGAGCCCCTGATAAATGACCAGCTTTGTACTTCCTCAAAAAGAAATCATATCTCCAGCTCCTCTGCGGAGCACCATGCAGAGCCAGCAGTGATGGGTGGTTCCACAAGACCCAATATAAATGTTTTCCCGCTACTGAAGGAAGTCATAACATGAAGAGAGTGAAATGCATAAGGACAGACAGACAGACAGACAGACAGACAGACAGACTGTCTTGCACTTCATTTCAGTTGTTTGATGCCAGGCCTCTATTTACTTGATTGTAGAATTCAGTAACAGTGTTACAGCAATATGTGTTTATGCTTGTTTAATATACTGGACGAGTTTCATGGGTCATTGTGCAACATCTGATTAGATTTGTCTAAGAATGTGCTTCAGCAGTGTGTCTAAGAAATCAGAAGCACTTTTTTTGTTTTGTTGTGCATCATGCATGCTTACACAGCATAACACTAGAGCTGTAGTAGTGAGGTGCAATTACAGACACAAGTAAGTGGGGAGGTGCAGAATGAAGCACTTGTGTGTTGGGTGAAGAGAAGAAGAAGAAGAGAGATTTGGCAATACATAAGTACTAGGCGGGACAATTACATATACATTCAGGAGTAAGAGAGAGAGAGAGAGAGAGAGAGAGAGACATATAGGTCTAGTTTCTGAGGACCTCCTGGTTTAAGTGCTCTCCTGTGGAACTCTTCCAGTGATTTGAGCCAAATCTCTAATGATGCATGCAACTTCTCAGTATTACGTGTACTACAAGATTTTACGTTGTTCTACATGTATTGGAAAAATGCAGACAGAATTAGTGGTTCGGTCTACATTAAATCATCTCATAAATGAAAATAAAATGACCGAATTGAGGTCTATCAAAGTAGAAAGAAAGAAAGATATAAAGTGCGTTTGACCAGCAGTCTAGCTCTGGCTGTCCGGCCCATTCAAGTCGAAAGGAGGTTTCGCTGGGATGAGTGAGTACGCAGAGTGATTTTGAATGAGGCTCCTCTTTGTATATTAATTCGAGCCATGAATGACTGACAAATTAGTTAGACACATCAATTACAGGCTGGGCGATACAGAGTGCCGCAGTACCGCAGAGTGTGCAGAGCAAACTGAGCAGACCTAATAAGTGTTGTTTTATAAACTATCCTTTCAGTTGATCAGGAAGACATGCGTTCAACACTAAAAACAAACTTTGTCAGTTGTAAACAAATCAAATAGCCATTTCCACCCACCCCAGACATTACTTCATGACCCAACTGGAGCAGTTTAGTAGCTTTAGGAGCCCAGGATCCTCCTAAAGCGATCTGGGGGTTGTTGTTGCTCCCCGTATGTGCCCCCTGCCCCCTTGCCGGCCTCTTCGCTTCTGCTGTTAAAGCACACCTTCCCGCTAAAGGTCACCAGGGTCACACATCTGCATGTGAAATGTGAACCCTTTGACATTCCAGGGCTGTCCAGAGCCCCGCCGCGCTCTTTTGTTAGCTCAGACGCTAGAGTTCAGCCTAACAAGCTCCCCGCAGAATGAAGCGTGGTAACGTTATCTGTCTCCAGTGGCCAGCTAGTAAACAGAAAAAGCTTGTGATTAATGATTTGGTAATGCTTAAGTGTAAGCAAGACGGAATAGGATATCAAAAGCATGAGCTAGTGTGAAATAAAAGGTCACAGACCTCTGGGTTTAGATAGATTTTGATCAGGAAAGTGTACTGGGATAGACCACACAATTATTATTATTATTATTATTATTATTATTATTATTATTATTATTATTATTATTTACATAGTGTCTAGAATTATATATAATTTCTTTCACAGCACTTCTGATTTTTTTTTTATCTGATGAGTCAGATGATGTTTATGAATATTTTATACAAACAGTTCAGAAAGTTCGGGCTGCACAGCGAACCACAGACTTCTATTAATGCACTCTTTCTATTACTTTACAGTTTCTATAGTAACAGATCATTCACAAGGCCTTGTACAGTACACATGCTAGAGAATTTAATAATAAACTGATAAGAAAATGTGATGCTGTTTAACAAAGAACATGTACAACATTTGATATGGTGAAGTTTTCTTTAGGGAGATGTTTATTAAGCTGGATGGAAGATGTCTCAGTAATGCTCAGTCAGTTTTCCACTGGAGGACAAAGGATCTTGCGAAAGCTTTGCAGTTTCTTGGAAACATGACAAGGCAATCTGTGTTCTCTTTTTCCTTATTGACTTAAGATATAGAAATAGCTAAACGACTGCTAATGGTGGCAATAACATAAGTGATACCAGGAAGTAACTTGTCTCACAGACATTCCAGCACACCTAATGTAACTATTAACTAACTAACAGCTAAAAAGCACATGTCGTTTGATTAATAAATATAAAAGGAATAAAACATTTAAGGACATGCTATTATTGGAAAACCAGTTGCTAACACTGCAACTTGGATTATTTTTCTATAACGGCATGCCCCTGTCATGTTTTATTCCTTAAATATAATATGTAGAGATGGAGGATCAAGTATATGGGAATTGGAAAGTGTGTGTGTAGTGTGTGTTCATAAAAGTGAAGCATTAATGTTTAAATTGAGGTAACAGCTTGATCCAAGCATTACAGTCACAGCGAGCTCCATCTTCGCCCGTAGTTAAAGTACACTGTGAAAAGCCGGAGGACCCTTTCCCCACAGCATGCTTCCTTTGGCTTTTTATGATGTCCATAAAATGGAAGAGTGCAGCTTAAGTTGAACTAATAATATCAGGGCTTACAGGCCGTGATTGATGATCTCCAAAGTGAGCAGGATCACTCTCATCTTTCTTCAGATTTTTATCACTGACTTGTTTGCAGTCATGTGCAATCAGAAGATCCAGGAGGGGTAACAAGTGTTTGATGTATGATCCTTGAGCCACTTTTGTCAGAGATGCATTTCTCCTTCTTTGTTTCTTTGCTCTCGGCAAGCGTTGCTCTTACTCGTCTGATTCCTTCAACACAATTCCTGTGTGCGCGCTGTCTGTTTATTTTTGCTCTCTCTCTCTCTCTCTTTCTCTCTCTCTCTCTCTCTATCTCTCTCTCTCTCTCTCTCTCTCTCTCTCTCTCTCTTTCTCTTCAGATGGTGGGAATGTCTGCACTTGGGGGATGGGCCAAGAGGTAAGCCAAACATTTTTCCAGTTTGACTTTTGCCATGAAAGGCAGCAAAAAAATCAACAGTACACCACTGCAAAGCTCACTCCCCAAAAACACACAGTACATCTCTATCTCTCTCTCTCTCTCTCTCACACACACACACACACACACACACAGACACACACATACACTCACACAAACACACAACCCCCTTAATGTCCTGCTATCAGAGATTAAAGAGCTCTTCGGTCTTTACCTCCCTTTGAGGCCTTAATATCCTTCGTAGTGTGCCAAGAACGCACATCTTTTTAAATAATATAAATCAAGTTTATGGGCTCGGCTGTTTGACTGTTTTAACTCCTCTTCTGCTCGCCAACTCTGGAGGAAATCCTTTGCATGGTGGCTTGGATTTTCTCCCGCTGTGGTTTCAGCAGGTTAAGGCCATTTCAGGGCTGAGGGCTGTCGACGGCTTTTTGACGAGTCGCTCCTGTTGCTCCTGGGTCTTCAGATAAGACAGATAGTCTGACGCGGGTATCACTTTGGCCTTGTATATTTTCCAGAGCATTGGATCCTAGTTTGAGCTTTTAAGAGACATGTGATCTTTAGCTAGCATCATAGATTATGATTTATGATTTATGCTTAATTTATGATCCATGACTTGGATGTGACAATAAAAAAGGAGGTCAAGGTGATGGAGTCCAGGTTTAGACGTGAGTTGATGTAAATTGTAACTCTGTTGACATGGCTTTGCTTTGCCTGTATCCTCTCTGAAGAATTATTTCATATTCATAGCTGATGGAAGATGGGAAGGTTTCTGTCTCTCTCTGTCTGTCTCTCTCTCTCTCACTCTCTCTCTCTCTCGCCCTCCCCCACTCTCCAAAGCAGCGCATCAGTACCTCCTCTACATGTCAGAGGCCCCTGAAATGATTGATTGTTTCTCAGTGTGTCCTGACAGGATATGTAGTAGCGTGGGGCCCCTGGGGTCTGGGACAGCACTGCCTTCTGATTAAGACCCCTGCAGTAATCATATGCACCAAGCCAGCTCTGCACAACACATCAACAACAACAACAAAAAAAAGAAGAAAAAAACAGAGAAGAATGCTTTGCTTCATTCCACTAAGATAACACTGTTTTGTCCAGCCACAGAGCCAGCTGAAAGTTTTCTCCTCAAGTGATTGCATTCTTGCTTGGGTTCAGGAGCTGTTTATATCAGCTGCAATGCAGAAAAAAGGAGCAAAGCAAAGCCATTAAAGCAGAAGAACACCAGGTCTTCTTTGTCAGCAAAAATGTATAAAAAGACTAAATGTATTATGACAGTGCAATGCATTATAACTGTAATATTATCCAGTTTGTATTATATACATAACGTAAGCAAGCATTCAAATCATAATAGTAGACATTTGACACAGAGCCATTGTGCCAGCAAACCTGGGGAATATATATATATATATATAGATATAGATATATAGATTTACATATAGATATATATATGTGTGCGTGTTTGTGTAAATGAGAGGATTATAATAAAATCATGTCCTGATTTATTAATATGTGCTTATGTCAGATTATACAGTGAAGATCCTCTAATAATAGACCTGCCATTAAAGAAAGCAACTTTCTTTTGTTTACATCATCTGTGTGGATCTGTGTGATTTGGACTCCTGCAAATAAAATCACATTTTTGAGTGATTTTCACACAAGTTTGAATTAACAAGGATTTCTTTCTATTAGCATGTTTTCATTGTTTCCCCATTGGTATTATCATATTTGTGCCTGTCCTATAAATTCATGTCATCCTGTAATGTCCTGCTATTAGTGTTTTTTTTAGCATCATAGCCAAAGTCACACTATTAAACCATAATTGCCAGTAATCACTTCACATCATCCATCCTAACACTGCTAATCTTAAATCAGAACCAAAGTTTTTACAATGTGTAATATTTCTCTGTGATAGTGAAATCATACTGGAAAACATAATGTCCAAAAAGTCAGGAACCAATGAGAATAAAACTACCTATACTACCTATACATTTTGTATTTATTTACAACCTATGTTCTACATGGTCTCCCCTATGCTATACATGTTTTCTCAGTTGCTGATTCATGGTTTGGTGTTTTTTTCCTCAGTATATCTTCATGTGGTTCCTTATATTTGGAACGTTTTGCCTTTTTTGTGCATTCAGTATTTTGCCTAAACATTTTGTTTTATCTTTTCTTTTAGAGAATACACCAAACTCCCTACTCTATAGCAATATGTAATACATCCTGCATGGGGTGCATTAGCAGCAAGGGCACCTTATACAGCAGGACAATAGATCTACTGCAGCACAAGGACAGACTTTATTTACTACTTGAATCCAGTGATGATCTCGAACTCCACATATAGCACTAAGCCAGACAGCAAAGCAAGCCAAAGCTCCAGGACAGTATTGATTCTTAATTATTTCTGAGGACAGATAGCACAGCTCAGAACAGATCAGGTCATAACTGGTCATCTACAGGCCTTGTCCTCTATCGCTTTCTCTCTTTCCTTAGTAGAGGAGACATGGCCTTTTAATGAGCTGGCCTCTGTGCCAGGCTGAATTATAAGATAGCCCACCTTGACCTGACCTTATAATTCCTAATGCTCTACTTCCGCACATGTGACACACCTTCTGCTGCTACAGCTGGTCCTACATGGATTATCCTAAAGATTGCACTTCTTAGAAAGATTTGTGCCCAGTATAAATCTTATACATGCTTCAGTGGATAATCTCAGTGTAGATTGAGCTGCTGTGATCATAAAGACTGTCCTGTGCTCATCTCAGTACACCTGGGATTTTCAACATACTGTGAACTTTTCCATTGGTACTACAGTTTTATACTGTAATGATTTTAAAATCCCACTGTCTGGAATCATTCAAATGACCTGATATAGTTTGTGATAACAGGAATTAATTTGAGGACATAAATCGTTAAAAAGTATGACATGTTCATTAAAAAATAGCAAGGACTGAGCTTCATTATGATCATAAAGTTGATCAGAGCTTTGCTTTGCGGTGAGTTAATGTATGTGACACTGTTGACTTTGGTGTGGTGGCGCTGTTCATATTGCCTCGTCCCAGCATCTGTGTCAGGGAGCACAGCTCTGTCTTCGAGGTACGACATTCAAAAGAGTCCCAACACAGATGGTTCCAGCTGCAGCTGGCACAGTGTGGTACAACACCTGAGAGCGTGGCAACAGACACACACACACACACACATGCACTGATTCACAGCTGTGGGGAACAGACACACATAAAAGCATGACTATAACAGCAGGCAAACCATTAATAGATAACTATGTTCAGGCAGTAAAAATGTATAAATATGCTATATGTATACAACATAATCATGTGCATAATATCTAAGACACTAAATAACACAAATAGCTCCCTTTTATTGTTATTTTTTATCTCATATTGCAGAGTATTCATGTTTCTTTCTTAGAAGACACACAATCAATTTACATGTTTTACATCATAGAAACAGAGCCAAAAAAAAGAGAAAAACAACTCCCTGTCACATTTGTTTATGAAAGATTCACATTATTCACTACGTCTCTGCAGGTAGTTGCCTGAGCAGACATGCCGCTGTCACCCGTGCCGTTTTGATTGCAGAGAAATGGGAAAACATTGGCTTTAGTCTTGTTAACAAAATTTATTTCTCCCCAACTGACAATCCTTTAAGTAGGAGGCAGGAAACCAGCCAGAATGATGTGTCATACATTCCTGTTAGCAAGCATAGCACACATTTTAAAATGTTTCAAGACATGAATGCCTATAGATCTTCCCACCATGTGCCTGTTAATCAACAGACCTGTCTAAACTAACTCAGGTTCGGCATTTTCTATTGACAGATCAAGAGGGAGAGATGGAGAGAGAGAGAGTTTTCTTGCATTTTCTTGCAGGGCCACTGGTGTAATCACTGTCAGACTTGTACGCAGCAGCCTTTTGGACCTTCTTTCCAATCAATAGAAATACATTAGGCCTAGTGATGAGAGGAGATGGAGGGAGGATGTTATGCCAACAGTAAACAGAGTAGTGTTGAGCTCGGTTAAAATATGAGCCTGTACTGGAGTCCTGGGTGAAAATCAATTGGAAGATGAGGGAGAATTATTGCTTTGACTCACAACAGCAGTCATGCGTGTGTAAGCCACACAAGAAGCGATGTGGGCAATTGTTCAACGTGTTGCATTTAATCTTACTGTTTTTTTATCCTTCTAAATTTCTCACACTCTGTCACTCATTCTGAATACTGCGAAAATGATCGTGTTAGACTGGTAGTGGCCATTCTTGAATTATCATAATTTTCTTAAACTCATTACACAGACCTCAGACTACAGACTTAAGCACTGTTTCTCAGTTTCTCAGAGGTGTTTCTCAGTTACAAAAATATTCTGACCTCAAACTTAATTTGTTTGTTTTGGGGTTTTTTTTCAGGGACATCAACTCGAGTGAGGGCCAGTATTAAGTCCAGTGCCACTGTCTGACAGATTCGTGTAACCACAGTATGTCATACTGAAATGTGTTTTGGGCTGGAAATGCACTCAAAACACTGTGGAACATCATCCTAGGCCAATATTAAATAGACATGTACACTTA
The DNA here is from genome assembly GCF_019097595.1 of Hemibagrus wyckioides. Lineage (NCBI taxonomy): Eukaryota > Metazoa > Chordata > Actinopteri > Siluriformes > Bagridae > Hemibagrus > Hemibagrus wyckioides. The sequence goes on from NC_080731.1 coordinate 14,137,023, forward strand.
ATACACTTTATTTATCCATTAATAGTATCATTGAAAAGGTTTTTTCTATGAAAAGGTTTTTTCTTTCACATGAAAGCAGACAATTCAGCATCTTAATCAAATACACTGCTTAAGGACCGATTTTTTTTATGGACAAAAATTTAATTGTGCTCTAAGCACAGCAGATAAGCACGTGATTAACTTATCCTTCAAACCATGGGCACATAGAATTAACAGATTTTAACATAAATACTGGCATTATTTCAATAATTCAACTGAAAATAGTCAACTGTGATAAAAATAACATATTCTGTGCACACTATCATTTCATGACCTTCTGGGATTTTGTCTCTAGAGTTTGCAAAGAATGTTCAAGAGAAAACAAAAAACTTGTAGAAAAGAGACATCAGCATAGTGTATGTGTGGATTCTGTGTAGTACGCTCTATGTCTTGCACAATTAGTTTTCTGTCTTCTATATGCCGCAGACTGACACAACATAAGCAACATGTATTCACTAGTTTCCATTTTGACCCTTAAGCATGATCTTATGTGAGCTGCAGAAAGACATGCTGTGTAGCCTGTAGTAAATGCCACCAGTTCATTAGCTCAGCATGGTCAACATTAAGATTTGCACATTTCAGTTCACACAGCATCACGTCTTTTCACTCTGCCACAGTTATGTCTTCAGATGATCTATAAAAAATGTTATTATTTAAAACAAGCCATTTTATGGATTGCTTATGCGGCATGCTTAGCACCAGATTGATTTGACCTTTTCTTGGATGCATGTACTGCAGGAAAAACACAATCCATGGCCTTTTTTTTCTCTATTGTTGAATTTTCAGCAATAAGTATTGGAAGATGGAAGCATTTTAATATGTACACATTGTTATTCTCACAATTCTTTTACCCCTTGCTGAAAAAATGTGTGTGCTGATGTGTAACTCTTAATACATGAGCCCAGCCCAGAGTAACAAGAGAAAGTTACTCCTACTTGATATCTACTGTTGTCCTCCTGTTTTAATTATATATATAAATATATAGCTTCAGGGGTGCCTGGGTCATTTCTAAACTACACTGAGTTTCTCCAGGTTCTCAGGTTTTCTGCTTGTGTCATACCAGTAGGTAGACTAGCTCCTCAATAGGCTACAAATTGCCCCTAGGGTCTGAGTGTGTGTGTATGAGAGAGAGAGAGAGAGAGAGAGAGAGAGAGAGAGAGAGAGAGAGAGAGAGAGAGTGCATGTGTGTGCATGATTCTGATTCTAGATCCATGGCACCACCCTAACCAGGATAAACCAGTCACTAAAGCTAAATGACATAAAAATTGTGTTTGCTTCAGACTCTTCATAAACATCATGCAGGTAGCCGCTAGGATTAGCTGTGATCAGATGTATGATATAAACACACACATGTGCTCTGTGATCCCCAGTTAATTGAAAGCAACCACAGATATTAGTGACTCATCCATTGACTCATCTGTGCTCTAAACTCTGTGTCCTGCCAGCTCTCTGTAAAAGCACTTCCAAAGAGATGAAATAGCGTATATTAAGCAATTCATATTATCTGCTTTATGTAGCACATTTTGATGTGGTTAAGTTGTCATAATATGCAATAAACCCTAAAGGAGAATTTGTTATCCACTTTGGAAAATTGCTTATGATATGGCTCTTGCTGCAGTCAGTGAAAAGACCTTTGGCAGATGGCAGTGCCACATTTATTGTGCCATAATTTAAACATTTCTTGAGTCCAAATTGCAGCAAACTCAAATTTTACCTGATGCAGTTCTTTAGCTCTTAACTAAAGTGACTCTCCCATGATCCACAGTGAAGCATGTGGTTTCCTAATGAAAGACGTCTTTGGTCTTTTGGAAGTCTGTTCTGAATTAGGCCTAGTTTAACGCCATAATCATCAGTTCCGGTTAAATGGATTTAATCAGGGTTCAGTGTGTCTTTGCCTAATTCCAGAGGAAGAGACTAATGTTGAGGATATTGACTGAGTGTGTGAGCTGGTGTGAATTACAAGTCACACAAGAAGACATGACCCTCTTGTTGCTGGTGTAGTAGCATCAAGCAGTCCCAGTTTTCCTTCCACTTAAGTGGGTTAGTGCAGTAAGTGTTAGGAAACGAGGAAGTGTAAATAGAAACCTGAGAACTGGGGTTAGTCGTAAACACAAGGGTCACAGAGTGAGTAGCAGAGTGGTAGAAAAGTTTGTAGTCAGATTATGCCGAGATTGAATGATATGCTTGTAAAATAAAGGCTATAGGTTTCAAATTAGTTATATCCTTTGCATTTGTTTCTGATAAGCATTTGACCTGACTTGGCTGAACATTATACAGTAATGCAATACCATTACACACCATTACACACCATTACGTAACCATCACATAATAAGATCCCGAAGATTTTATTTATTTAGTAGTTTCTTTAGTGACCTGAGCACTTTGTCAATTAATAATCTTCAAATCCCCACTCTCTGTTCATATTATTTTTTAATGCCAGTCATGCAAATAACTTGATTTGCATTTTATGTTGGAGTTAACTGCTGCATGATGTGAATATGATAACTGTGGAGGGCTTTACAACTAGCTTGGAAAACACTATGTACTGTCCCAATACATATCCTTCAGTTTCTATACTCATAAACAGTGATTACACACAAGATGCCATAGATGCCTCTGGCGAGCAGCATTCTGGCTCGAGAACTAAACCAATTTAGCTGTCGCTCTCGTGGTTGAAAAGCACAGACTCCTTTGAGATTAGTCACTAGCAGCAGAAAATAACTATTAGTAACTATTAGTCTATGAAGCTATAGTGGCTTTCCTGAGCATATCATATACCTTTGTGTCTATCTACGCATGTATTAAAAAAAATCTGTGTGTGTGATTATTTCACACAGAGTCTGAAAAAACTTCTGACATGATTTATCTTGGGTCTTGGGTGTGTAGACTTTCTCTATCCAATGTGTGTGTGTGTGTGTGTATTATCATGGCCTGTGGGACCTGGCATGTTCTGACTCTCCAAAGTGCAAAGGTGGGATACACACTCACAAATTTTCACTCAAGCTGCTCACTGAGTCATATAAAAGCAATTATCTATACATCACTCGCCAAAACAATTTGAAAACAATTAACGCTGAGGCCGGCTGTCGGTGACTAAGTGAAACTCATCCAGCGTGCAGAGCACACAGTGTAATTACTGTGTATCTAGCTGCTGAGCCTTACCATGCATTAAATGTGCCACCACAAGCATTCAGAGAGAGAGAGAGAGAGAGAAAGAGACAGAGAGAGAGAGAGAGAGAGAGACAGAGAGAGAGAGAGAGAGTGTGTGTGTGTGTGTGTGTGTGTGTGTGTGTGGCATTGCATAATTGCATATCTAGACCTTTGATTGTACAGGGGTAGCTGTTTTCAGTTGTGGCTCATTCATCTTGCTTCATTCTCACCTTCTTGCTATGAAAAAGCAAGCCAACTCCAGCATCTCTGCTAACTGTACCAAGAATTCTTATGCCCTCACCTACTCTGAGGATGCTCTGGTAGTGGCCTGCAGGGCAAAGGTCATCGCGTCTTGTTGACCTCTCTCTCTGGGACAAACTTCTGCCCCTTTTTTACCTCAGTCTGGCTGGCCGTGGCTCTTACATAAGGCCAGCTAAACTTTGAAGGCACTCCCCTTGTTTTGGGGCAAGCAAAGCCAAGCAAGAGCCACTTATGTAACAGGACAGGGTAAGCTCATTATGCCTTTTCCTGGATTTGACCCTGGAAAAAAAGTTGACGTGATATAAACCAATTTGCCAAATGCCCACGCACAGGACTTGCCTTCAGGGAGCAGTTAAAGGTACTGGGTTGTAGAAGTATTGATGCTTCAGCAAGTTGTTGGCAAGTGCTTTTAGGAGTATTTTTAAGTGTTTACACTCTAAGGGCATGACTGAATGGCAAATTCAGCATATATATAAATATATATATATATATATACACACACAAATATATACTGTGTGTACACCATTCCTATTTATAGCAAGCCAAAGCCACTTTCCATTTATGACTTGGTAAGAAACACCATGCCTCTTTGACATGGTGCTAATTCTTAAGTAAATATGTAGTCAAATGTGACACAGAGGAAGTCTAATATAGTGGCAGTCCTCCTGCCCCTCTGTATGCTCTGTCATATCTGCTTGGTACCTGTGTGTTAATCGTTAACATTCAGTGAGTCCTTCTCTCACCTGGGGCTCCCAATCCTATTAGCCTAAGTGTCCTAACTGTACAAAGTGTAACACTGTTTGATCACTAGTGCTTAGCTGAGACACATATCCTTTTTTTTCCAGTGACACCCCTGATCTCCTGTAGACCTGATCCCCTTAACTCTGCTCAGGGAGAGGGACAGTTCAGCTCCTCTGCTCTCGTTTTTGACACACTGCAATGCCTGCAGGCTCTTTGAGTCGTGATAGTGGCTGCGAAGCCTGGTAGCACATATGAGTGCAGGCCTGTGTGTGTTAGTTATACTATATTACAGGACTTTTTAGTTTTAAGATCTTATTGCTCAGAAGGTGTGGCTTAATTTTCTATAGGTGCACGGTCACAGGGACAAGCTGAACTTAAATAAATGTTTTTAGTTAACAAAAAATGTTTAGTTAACATTTGGCATGGCAGATGTTAGCACTTAACATTCTGTAGATGTTAACACTTTGTAACAATCTGTAAGTTTTCAGATAAGGGAAATTCTACAAGATAGAGGAGTTTGCACTTTCTGGGTTCCTGATAACAGGACAAGCTCTGCATTTGGCAGGAGATTTATTTTATTTTATTCTTATTTTTGGTGGGTTTATAATAATAATAATAATAATAACAACAACAACAACAACAACAACAATAATAATAATAATAATAATAATAATAATAATTATTATTATTATTATTATTATTATTATTATTATTATTATTATTATTAGCACTTAAGATTTAAGAGATAAGAAAGAGGCCAGTGAAAGATGAACTCTCTCTTTGTCACTCACACACACACACACGCTTTCTCTCTCTCTGTCTCGCTCTCTCTCTTTCCTTCTCTCTTTTACACTTTCCTTTTCTTTCTGTCTCTCTCTTTCCTTTCTTTACTCTCTCAATCTCTCAGGCACTTCTCCATCAGTCGTGCAGTAAGAGCCTCTCTCTCTCGCTGACTGGTCTCTCGCTAAAAGACCCATGTGTTTTCAAATGCTTCTGGATGGAAAATCGAAGCTCCGCTTCTCTGTTTATCAAGCAGCCGTTCTGTCACCCAGCTGGCCAAGGCACAGCACAAATTGGTGACAGCACCCCAACACACACACACATACGCACATACACATACACACACACTTCTCTGCAAAGTAGACTGAGAGCAGCATGGGTTGTTGTTCATTTTTATTACCTGTGTCAGGAGAAAAGAGAGAGGTGAAAGGTGGCTAATGCACACACACACACATACACACACTGTGGTTAGTTAACCTACTTGTCTCATGGGAAGAAAGAAAAGATGGCTGTGTTACAGGGAATTTCTGCCTTCTGTAACCACAAGCATATACGCAGGGTACAAATTGAGACTTCCCCAAACAGCCCCTGAACTATGCATAAATAAAAAGGAGGGGGAAAAAAGGAGAAAAGGGCTTGCATGTGAAACACTCTCAGGCTGCTAATTTAATAACACCTTCTTTTTTTATCAGTACTTGTGCGAGTTTATTTTTAGCAGATGTGAGCTTGAACACTTTTATACGCAAGTCATAAAGTCATACTACTGTATTTTAAGTTAAACTCTGTGTGTTTACCACAAAAACATTGCATGCTAGCATACTGACGCACCTGCTAAGTGTTCATTCACTAGGCTAACATTTTCGACAGGATTAGCATGAAGACTTGTTCTTAGTCAAGTGCTGTGACTTAAAATAAAAAACTAAAAATAAACTGAAAGTGCAGCATTAAGAAATTATGCGGTGGAGAGGAAAAAAACCTTAAGTGGTGTGTATACCATTGCACTGACCATCAGAGTAGCATGTTAGCACAAGCAGTAATGTGACGATGGTGATGATGTTCATGATTAATTTTAATTTAATGAAAACAAATTTGATATATATTCACATATTAAATATACATTTTATCAATCAGAATATATGTATCTTATTTATCAAAGACAGTCAACATTAACACTGTAAATATAGATAGGACGTTAACGTCTGCTTACTAATTGTTGTTGAATCAAACCAAAACATATTATTTTAATGTCCTCATCTTTGGGGGAAGAAATCAGCCAGTGTGTTAAATAGCCATTTTTGATACAATGTTATATATGGCCCGTTGTAAATTTTGCAAGAGTGTATTCACAGATCCTGATTTGTGTATGAGAAAATATTAATGATAGAATCTATACACACTCCCATACATTTTTCTGAGTAAGGATGTCTGCTAAATGCTATAAAAGGAAATGTAAATGATAGGTTTTATACAATTCTGCGCTTATATCATAGAAAAAATGAGAGAATGCTAAAGGGTTTGTTCCAGTTTTTTTTTTTTTTTGGTGTAGTTATTGTGAACTAAATATGTTTTCCCATTTGTGACTTCCCTGCCTTTAATGTTGTACCTTTGAAGTCAAGACCATTTCGTGGGAAAACATTTGAAATTACTCTTCTAATGTTAATTGGCCCTCCATTATTAGACCTAGCATGCCCTCTGTGTGTTTTTCGTCAAAGGGTAGCATGCAGCCATGGAGGATGGATGAGATTCAGATCGAAGGAAATTATAGTTATTATAGAGCTGCAGGCCAATTTGCTTTGCAGATCATTTCTATACATTTAGTGCATGTGTTGCTTTCACTATAGTAATGACCGCCATCTTAATAATGCAGGCCATGGTGCAGATGAATAAAGAAGCCATAGGTTAGACAACTGAGAGCTCAACCTCTGCTCATTGTGCCTTACCCACGATGATGCCATTTAATAGGGCATTGATTCTGAGCAATGTGGGTCAATTTGTGGGGATCGATACAGTGTGTTTGTAGCTACAGGAGGGAGAGAGAGAGAGAGAGAGAGAGAGAGAGAGAGAGAGAGATGCCTGCAGAATACACATTCAGTGTCAAAGTCTTCAGAAACTTCCAATATAAATACTATATACATTATATACCACTTTAATAGGAATGTCCTGGTTCATTCATGCAATAATCCAATCAACCTATCATGCAGCAGCAGCACACTGCATAAATTCATGCAGATACAGATCAGGAGCTTCAGTTTAAAGTTCACATCTAACATCAGAATGAGGAAAATCTTATCTTATGAGATCAAACAATAGAATGAGGAAAATGTGATCTTAGTCACTCTGATGGTGCATTAGTTGTTGGTACCAGACAGACTGGTTTTCACAAACATCAACTCTAGAGTATATGTAGTGGGTAGAAATAAAAATAAAAAAAAAAGTACAAGTGAGAAGCATTTGTGCAGGTGGAAATTCCTGGTTGATTAGCGTTAGAGAATAGCCAGACTGGTCAAGCTGTCAGGAAGGCTACAATAACTCAAATAATCACTCTCCATAACCATGGTAAGCAGAAAAGCATCTTCTAAGACATAACATATGAAACTTAATCGCAGATTAGCTACAACAGCAGAAGACCAAATCAGATTCTGGTTTTGTCAGGCAAGTATGGGAATCTGTGACTAGAGTGGATACAGGCTCACCAAATCTGTACAGATTGGGTGATGTTTTTCTTCAGCGGTTCTTCAGAAATATACAGCTTCCTGTTTGGGAGAAAATTAGGTCTGTGTTATTAGCTTGCTTTGATTCTTTGATGTAATGTAATTAGAAAAGGAGAGTAATTCTGGTACATATGTAACAAATTTGCATAGTTTTAATAAAGATAAATATATGTAGTTAAGCAAGATAGACAGACAGAAAGTAGAAAGGAAGGAAAAAGAATAAGGAATATATCTGAGAGGAGCAAGGCACACACGGCTTAATGTGACACACTAGTTGTCTGACCCAGGCCTTACTGATGATACATGTGTATATGTTTTTACTGGCATTGCATAGTGGCACAAGGGGAATAGAGAATCTGATTCCACTGAAACTGGAACTTGCTTCAAAGAAGACAGCTACTATCCCCCACTGATAGAGCTCAAGCTAAAGAAAACAGCAAGCCAGTAAGACGCACATATACACACATAGTCATTACTCAAATACACCACCTCACATCTCTCTCTCTCTCTCTCTCTCTCTCTCTCTCTCTTTCTCTCTCTCTCTGCTTCAGCCTCTCGGAAAATAAATTGCATCCCTTTGTTTAATGATCCCCTTCATTTCTCCCAGCTTGCACACACATCATTCCATCTCTCCATCCTCATATCCCTGTCCCACTTTGTCTGACCGTCAAGTGTTTCTGTCACTTATGCTCAGATTTTGTCCCTGACTAATCCTTCCTCCATGCTTATACCTGAGGGTTTTGCTTTTTGACATGCTGCCAACGTATGCATCTCTCTTTCCTTCTCTCTCTCACTATCTCTCTCAGAGGTGGGAAGATTTTGACAAAAGCCAACTGGGTTCCAATAATCCAATACATACAAATCCATCTCTTCAAAACAAACTCACACACAGACAGAAGCCTACCGTTATTCAGGCAAAATGGGCCATAGTTGGGGGATCCGCTCTTTCTTCCCTGGAGAGAACGCTTCATTAGCCAGTCTCTTTCCAGTCAGTGTGAGAGCAAGAGTGAGGGAGAGGGGGTTTGTTGAATTATTTACAAAATCCTACTTAATTGGTATTAAGTTTTTAAATGGGGTCAAGTGCTGTGGAGCAATATCACACAGGCTTTTCTTTTCCTTTACTCTAAGGCATTTTAGCTGAGGCAGGATGCACAAGTGTTTCACAGACTGCACTGAATGCATTTGATTAGAGAATGGGGATTATAAAAAGGAAAGCAGTAATATAATCCCCTGTCAATTCATGACTCTTTGGTTTATTATTTGGACAAGGCGCTAGGAGGTATTAAACTACCCTTGATATCTCCTAGCTCCTTGTCCAAATAATACTAAGAGATATTCTATGATATCTGAGATAATCCTGAGCAACTCCAGTGTTATGTACTGTAGCTCATGGTTTGTGAACTGGTGGACTAAGATACAGATCCAACATATTAGTGGACTGAACTGAGCAGTATGTTGCTAACAGTGTGCTTGTATAAACTATGAAACAGTGGTTTTTACATGCGTTGATAGATTTTAGCCTTTCTAGTCTACTTTGTGAAGCAATGACATGGCTTTCAAAAAAGAAATGTTGTATCCTGCGTATAGTCAAGAATTCTTTACCATATACTTAATATATTAATAAAAAGCAACTTTTGACAACATTCAGTCAACTTATTTGCTTATCCAGACCTTAAGCAAGGAATTTCATGCATCATTATTGATCATTATTTTTAGTTCAATATCCCTGCTATAGCAAACCAGGTGTTAATATCAATTTTTTGTAACCTGTTGCTCCCGTTTGGCTGCTTTTTCTTTAATAATTGATTTTGTAGATGTTAAAAACAACAAAACCACTGTTTTCATAGTTCATACTAGTTCATACATTGTTAGCAAACCTTAATATCAAAGCGTAAAACTAGAGTAATGTGACATGATACTTTTATATCAATTTCATGTTGTCACCACAACTGCAGGTGGGATTTAGCACATTACTAGCTTGTATTGCATTTCTTCAATAAAGTTAATTTATTTTGCAGACAAGTGCTTAGCACATATGACTAACGCTCTTCCCCTGCTGAGAAAAGTTGGTAGTGTGCTTTAATGATTAGAGAGAAATGGATATATGCAAGATCTTTAGATCCTGACTGATTTTCCTTTTTCCCCATTTTTAAGAGATCACAAACTTTGAATCTCTGTGCCCCATGACCACATAACTGTCTCTCATTCTGCATGACCAACATGCCTCCATACAGAGGAAAAGCCATGCTGAGAATAGAAGTTATCCTAATGCATGTAACACGCACTTTGCAAAACTTCTCCTGCTCCCAGACTCACACAGGTGGGCTAGCCCGCTCTCAACTCATCCACACCAGTGACTGGCTTTGTTCCTGGCTGGGACGCTCCATTTGATGGCATGAAGAAAAGCATTCTCCTTCGAGAGTGCTCTTCACATGCAGTGGAGGGGAGCCGGGCACTGCAAAGGAGAGCACGGAAATGGCTTCTCATCAATCACGTTACACAAAGTCTCAAGGGAAGAAAGAAGCAAGTAGGCCTTCAGCTGTCTGCGTGGGCTGCAGTCTGGAGATCTGAACAGACAACCTGCTTCCTGCATGCAGACAGCATCCAGTTGGAGACAGACATGGGCATAAGATGGACAGGTGAAGAGGTGAGGGGGAGCAACTGATGGCTCTGCCACTTGGAATCATGCAGGACCCACATGAGCTAAACCAGAGTGCCCTTAATCAGTTGTGTCTAGACCACCTGCTTTAAAGACATTCCCTTATGCCTGAAAAAGTAAGGGGATTGAAAATGCAGACTGGAGAAGGAGATTGCATTTTTCCCTTTTGCTGTCAATTGCAATACAATGTAGCATTCATTCATCTTCAGTTACTGCCTTATCCTTTTCAGAGCTGCAGTCGATCTGGAGCCTATCCACAGAACACACTCTGGGAATACACCCAGTTCATTGCTGGGCACCAACCACACACTTAGTTGCATACATATATAGAAACCTAGGTAAATTTGTTGTAACCATTCAATCTAACAGTATGTTGTAGTAGGTACGAGCAAACCAGAGAACCCCATGGAAACCCATGCAGTTCAGGATCAAACCAGAGACACTGAAGGAATGAGACAGCAATGCTTAAACTGTACTTTGGCCTAAATACTCATCAGCCATGTTTGTCTGAAATGTTCCATCATGTTCTAAGGGATGTGAAGTATTTAGTCTCATATGAACATTTGGACATTTTTTCAGCATGAAATTCTGAGGATGGTGGTCCATTGAATTCTGAGCATACTCAAAGCTCTAATGGACCTTGTGGAATGAGAAATACTGTGGTAAGCCCACTCAATCCAGTGTCACCATTCCTTGTGGGATGCTTTGATGGCCAAGAGCTCTCTTTCCCACATTTTATTTGTACTGTGTTCAACTATGGGGAAAAAGTGCATGGGCAGAGTTTGGGAGGATTCCTATGGTATTGAGAGTGGAAGGCCTTGATATGTCTTTTGTTAAGTGGGACTGTCCTGTGACAAATAGCAGTGAAAGGTCTGGTTATCTCAAGTATACAGGCCTCTGTAGCATAACACTTTTATTTCAATATGTTAAGTTTCCATTTCATTGAATGGTGCTGCCTTGAAGAATCTTCTCTAGAAATGGGCAAACTGAGTCTCTATACGAGAAAGTGATGAACATCTCAGATTCTCATCTCAGAAGGTTTTAAGCAATTCAAAGGCCCAACCTTGTGTAGAATTGGGCCCTACAGGTTTGCTGTTAGGCTGCACTTCATAGTGATAGTGAAAGTGCACTTTAGCACAAGGTTTTAGGTGCCCTACGTGGAATGTCCTCTCTGTGTCAGGACATATGACAAATTGATACAGGTCTCATGGAAGTCTACATGTTATCAGCTCACCTTTCTTCCAGGAGATGGATTGGATGTGAAGGACAAGCCAAGGGGGGCCAAAACAACTGGGTTGTTTGAAAACTAGTGATGAGGAAGGGAATACCATATGCAGTTCACTGTAACTCTGTCAGACATCATCACACATTTTTCCAATGTCCCAGAGTACCCTTGCATTCTTGGATCTCTATCCTTGTATGGATCTCTGATCAACTTTGAGTGGAATGGATGTGTTCTCCATGGTGCCTCAAACCAGCTAGATCTGCCAACAGAAACGTGTCCATGTCACCTGCACTCAGCAAGGCACTTGCCAACAACAACCACCTTTAACTCAAAATGGGTTATATCTCTGGACATGGCAGAGTAATTAGCAGGCACTTAATGGTCATAAAACCAGTTGTCCTGTAGCTTATTTTCATTTCTTTGGAGGCCTTTTGGCTGCAGTTAATGTGCACCATTGTAGGTATGTGCCTATCCTGAGTCATGCTTTGGAATGGCTTTAGTTCCCTTGTAAATCATTTCACGCTAAGATGTTGCTCTGTTGGAAGACTCTCTTCCTCAATCACCCCCATGTGTATATTTTAATGCACATGGCTCTGTGAGAAACTAGAATAGGAGTCAATGCAATGTGGGAATTTTTGTGCAAACAGGGTGGCTGTTAGACGAAGTATTTCTTTTCTCTCAATAAGAAAGGCCTTAGCTGCACACAATCTGTGTTTCTAACATAAAATATGATGACCAGGAGCTGCTTGTGCGTCAGACATTTGCTTGGCTCCCAAATTTGGATCCCTGTATTTATATCATATATGTCATATCTTTGCTGAGTAATGTCATTGAGTAATGCCAAAACACTGTTGAGTGTGACACAATTATGGGATGCTTGTTGACGTAATGATGGGGATGGTGTTCAAACAGCAACACGTGTATATGTTTATTTAGTATAATAAAATATTAGTGCCTTGTCCTGGAGATTTTCCAGTGATACCTCAATGTGTAATTTCTGCTGACTTTATTGGCAATGCGATGTCAACCATAGACTCCAGCCTCAATAAGTTCTCTCTCTCTCTCTCTCTCTCTCTCTCTCGCTCTCTCTCTCTCTGTTCTCTAGTGATTGATCCCAGGTACTGAGGGTCAATCAAACTATATTTGCTTTAATAAGTAACTTCATTAGGTCAGTCTTCATCTATTTTTCTCTTCCTGACTTATTTCTTCACAATCTTCACTGATACATAATGAGAATCTCTTTGTCCATTGTTTTCCTTCTTATATATGGGCAATTCATATATAACGTATATACATCTGCATGAGTAAACCCTTCCCTCATCTGCAGCTTTTGTGATTTAGTGGCAAAATTGGAAAGAAAGAATTATTGTTAACGTGGATGTTCTACGGCTGAGTAGACGGTAGAGCTTGGTCGTAATTCAGCCGCTGAGCATCTAGTTAGTCAATCACTTGATCTGTAATCACAAATGCTGCCAGATATTACATGAATGATGAGTGGTAATAAAAGCTCTTACTTTCCCCGCACTGAGATCTTAAGTGTTATTGGCAGGGGCCGCCTTGTCCCAGGGGAGTCTGAGCTATGAAACATAAGCCTTGATATAAACGTGTGTGGGTGTGGACTGTATGAATTCTATAGAAGGTAGGCTATGTGTAAGTTTATTCTATGTCCTCCTGAGTTTATCATAGTTCACTTAGTTTTCCGTCTGAAATGATTTCATTTCAATATAGTTCACACTGCAGTGCTCTGAAGTGCAATGACTACTTTATAGTAAATCTATCTAAATGTTTTCTCTATTTGTATATCAATTCAAGTACCTGACACAAACAGTACAAGACTAAACTCATGGCCTTTTTAAAATAGTGCAAACATATTGATTTTTTTGTGTTTATTCCGTTTCAGCTTTGTTTTCACCTTGCTCCTGGCCAAAGGACCAAGCATGACAGCTTTATTGATACAAGAGGCTATAATAATTACGGCTTGCACTATTGATTACACACCTATTGATGAAATCATATTTTACTGTAGAGCTTTGTGGATCTGATGCAAACCTTCAGCATGTTTAAATCTCTGTCTCAAACCAGCCATGAGTGATTGTCTGGCTATAGAAGGAAGCATTCAAACTGGAGATAAAATCTTTCTCCCTCACAGATAAAATGCATCAATCTTTATGTTTAAGCCAGTCTAGACAAAACATCAAATTCACTGATATTTTCTTTTCAAGACAAATAAAAAATGCATGTATTTCACTGGGCTGCAACTTTGATAGTACTTGTATAGGGGCCTGTTAGGTGGTTCCCGCCTGACTATTTCATATGATAAAGGGCCATGCTGATGCTGTTTCTGTCATGCTTGATGATGATTTGTGGTGTCAGTGTTAGATGAATTCACATTCCCCCAATGGAGGATGATGTGGTTCAAATGTCCCATGGTAAATATGAATAGAGATTAATATGACAGGGGGGCATGCCACTACGAATAGATAGTGAATGAGAAAGCGGGTGAAGATGTATTGAAATAAAATTTGTTGACTGTTATTTTTGTCACTAAAAGACTTTTTACACGGCTGTGTAATATGTCCTTGTGTGTACAATTTTCTGGATCCCTGCTCTTTGATCTTTCCTAGACAAAAATAACAGCAGAACAAAAAGGAAAAAACTAAATTTATTACTATTGAAGGGAAGGAAAATAGCTCTTTTGACTCGGGTTAAAATGTGCTGCACTAGACCATGTTTCCTTCTTGGCCAACAGTTCAAACAAAGATTGTTCACTCTTTTTTTTCCTTAGCCAGGGTCTTAGCCACCAGGGTGCCGTTACAGAAGGATTGCAGAATGGTTTTCAGATTTAAGGGCCGAATGCTCACAAATGTTCTTGGCCTTGCTGTTCAGTGACAACACGTCCCAGTTCTGACTAGAACACCAAGGCCATTTTTTGGCAGGCATGTAAGAATTTCCTCTTCTTTTACTGTATAATCCCTAAGCATTGATTTTATTCAGAGTAATAATTGTTTAAATGTTTATGCCCACTAAGTATGCAATAACATGATCTTGGTGTGTGGCCAGGTGTGTGTGATGAACAGCAGAGTCATGTTAGAGTCAGTAGAGTCATGTCTGATTGAAACAGCAAGGAAAACTCCTCATTCCTTTCACTTTGAGGAATGGAATACAGGGGGATTTCCACAGTGTCTTGAGGATAGATTTTCTATGCTAAAGCAGTGCGGCTTTCTTTAACACATAATTCAATTTGAATATTTTGTGATAATATATAGGTCTACTCATATGTGCAAAGCATAAAATCCTAAGCTTTCTGTATTTTGTTTCTACATCAGCAGTCTCAAAAAGGTGCCATGAGCAAAGTTCTCACATACAGAAAACATTAACATGTTAAAACGTTACCAGTCTGCTGTTCCTTAGTAATTGAATCAAAAGGAATAGAGTGGAGATTCCCTGTGACAGGGTGATGGATATGGAATAAGTAAGCAGTGAATTTACAGAAGCTGATGGCATTTGAAAAAGAGAGCGTTTTCCACCCATCACTCCTTTTATCTCTCCTCATAAATCACTCCTGCTAGGCTGCATAAATAGGACTCATCTTGTCGTCCTCTCTCTGGCACCATGTAGTTCCACTTTAACCTTTGCTTGTGGCAGTGGCGCCCACATTAAACGCTGAGTGACCCTCCTGACCTTGACCATTCATATTTTATAGCTATTAAAAGACTAGGGAAATTTAGACAACAAAGTCTCGACTGTATGTGCATGCGAATGTCTTTATCATCATTATCATATAGTCATATGAGACATTAGCTTAAGTGAAAAATTCCAGATGGTGCAGATAAGATGCAGTTATGTGTAGAATCAGTGTGTACATCTTCAACTCTAGGAATTTTTCTCTGTCTAGTTCCCTTTGAATTTCATTTCACTCTTCAGTCGGTCGTATAGCCGTGCTAACCTTTGACTTTGGCCCCCAGTTTAAAGGCTTTGCTCTTTGCCCCAGGTCCATTAGACTTGACTAAAGTATACTTTAATAATTGCCATGGCTGCCATCAAATGAACATATGAGGGGATGGAAAAAGGAGCTCGTCCAGTAACCTTTTGGCCCCTAGGTCAGACCTTATAGCAGATGCGTCCACTGAGACGATCAGTTTGACCTGCAGCTCTATACAGTATGGGTCTGAGCATCAGCGTTATTGATAGAGTCTGGCAATTTTTTATAGCTCTCTCTCGACCTTCGACATGCAGCAGAACAAAGTGGCTCCTATCAACGACTACCAAACAGAAGATCAGATGGTTATGTCAAGGTTACATTTAAAAGAACATAAAGATTGATGTTTGTGTGTACGTAAGCATGAGGCAAGTTTTTTGTTTATATCTAATTTGCAAAGGAATCTAATAAATGCAAATTTCTATGAATTTAAACAAATCAACCTTCTCTGACAAGTTACAAACAATTGAGTTTAGAGCTAGAGGGGCAGTTGAGATATATATAGTAAGAAATCTGAGTACATCACTCTAACTCTTAATATTTCTTATAAAAAGAATGAAACCAGTTTACAGTGGTAATTTATACTGAACAGATTGTTCCTATATAACTATTTTCCATATATAGTGTTTGTAAAATACAGTATATTCCAACAAACCAAATATGAATAATGTGTGTGTGAATAATAATGCAGAGAATTCATAGCCTTTAGCAAGTTGTCTCAGTTTATTTGAAACATTGTCAACCACAAAGAATGATTGTGTAAGAAGTGAACATCATTTTATGGATGGTGTATGCATCTTATCTCTCTTTAGCAGTGACATAGCAGCTGATGCATCAAAGCCTTCAGTCGCTCCCATGAAACAGTTTCTCTCAGCGTGGCAACAATGTACATAACAAAACATGACAAAATCTTTTTTTTTTTTCGCACACCTTGCTTGTTTCACTTGGATCCCATTATATTTCTTGTAGCATTTTCACCTTTAGAATTGTTTTTCTAGTTTCCAGTATTGCAGCTGTTCAGCTATTCCTTGTGAATTGCATTCAAACTATTTTAGCATTCGAGGCTAGAAAAAGAAAGGGGAAAGGAAAAGTAAACCCCTTGCCTGGCTGCCCCTCCCTTTAACAATACTAGCTTTTTCATAACAGAGGCTTGGGCTGCAGCTCAAGCACTGTGATTAAGATAAGCCGACCAGAGCTGGACAATTACCTGACGACTAACCTTTTCTGGAGCCACTTAAGGATGTAAGAACCCCTGAGAACCATTGTTTTTCCTGAGTGGAACACAGCACTTGACAGCAGCAGCCTGGTGAGAGAGAAGCCAGCAGCTAGCAATATCATGTTTGAGATTACCTGATCCTCCAACACATCTGAGCTGAAGGACTTCGGTCCATCAGAGGAAAACAGGAATTGCTGGATTGAAGGAAGAATTGACTCAGGCTTAGTTTTCATACATTTGACCATACATTTGGGTTTTTTTTCTGTGAACAAATGCCATTTGTTTGCAAAGTTTAACATGGAATTTACAATATATGTAGCATGTAAATGTGGTACATATTTATTTACAAATAATATTGCAAAGCTTAGGGACCCATATACTGTAAAATATATTCCACAACTACAATCCAGCACTTCAAATATTAGCCTCTTTGAAAGTGTACAAAAACATGGTGCCTATTACTCCATTAGCCATAGAGCTTTTTATTCCTGAACACAGTTCACAGTGGGTTAGTGAAGTTTAGATTAAATCCAATTTGATCCAAATGATCAATCACATCAACTTATAACTATAAGTACTATAAGTCAATAAAATAATGTCTGTTGTGATTTTTACCAGCAAAAAATAAATAAAAACACAAACTGTTTTTAAATTATTTAAATAGTGTGTACTAAACATTAAACCTTACATAAATTATTATTATTATTATTTAATGATGTTGTATTCATCTATGATGCAAAATGTATTTATTTATTTATTTTTATAAATTTATTTTTGAATTATTTTTAAATGTGTTAGATTGCAACAAATAATGTATGGTTTGTAATTGTACTTGGAGTCAGACTTGAGTGTGTGTGTGTGTGTTTCCTGGTCCCTGAGGGAGCACATGGGGAACCCTGGCCAGAGCATTACAAACACTCTGATCCTTTGCCCAGGTCTGCCACACAGCAACCACATCCTTCCAGGCAGCCCACTCATACGTAGACCTCCATTCACAGGGATTTGTGCCATATGACACTCTCAGAGCTCTATTAAGTTTACAGAGAGTGAAATACCTAATACAAGTGAATATCGCTTAGTAAATTTTAGACCACAGTAAAAGACAGAGTAGCTGCTTGTCTGAGTCATCATGAGATGGAAAACCAGGATTAACCTGAGAAGTCAGACAGACGATCATTACCGATCCATCTTGAGTTGAAAACTGTAAGTATTCCAGGCTTAGTGCTTTGTTCGGACACAGCCCAAGCCTTCTCATGAGGTTCATGCTCATTGTGAGGCCTTCAGAATCCAGCGCCTCTCCACTTCTGCTCCTGACATAAAGTCAGGGGTTATTTGCTGCTATTTTTACAAGAAACGGGTTGATTTGTCTTAGGCCATTACCGTCTATTACGGCTGGGAGTCTCCGGGAAGGAGGTGGGAAGCGGCAAACGCTGGCTTTCTGCCTAAAGAGAAATCAATGAAACAAATTAATCCTTCGCAGGCTGCGGTGACACTGTAATCCATCATTCAGAGGCGCTTTTACACACCGAATCAGAGAGTCTGGGCTCAGGGAGAAAGCCCCGAGGGACAGGGCTCGCACAACACACTCTGGCACAACACATACACATACACACACACACACACAGACATACAAGGCTAGACACACAGTAAAGGCAGCTGCCACACAGCTGCAACCCCATAGTCCTGTGTGTGAACACAGAGGGATGAAAGACAGATTATAAATACAGCTACTGCATGATACAGGCCATAATCCTGTATCCTGTAAGTCTTGTGTCTACTGGGCTGTGTCCTCATAAAGGCAGGACATTGGGATTTGCTGTTTACTTATTCACACTGCACAAAAAACAGGTATGACAGGAAAGATTTATAGGAAGGTCCACTAAAGAGGAGCAGAATACAGGAGGAGAAAGAGAAAGAGAGAGGGGAATCACAGTGGGGGTGGGCATTGAAAACAGCGATCTCTTTTCCACCCACCATCACCTCACCATGTGGTGTTGCATTGTTCATGTGGCAGCACATTCATGCACATTGTTCCAATATTCAGACCCTCTGTTGCATGCGAGCATTCCCATGGCTTCTCCTGCAGCCTGCTGAAAAGGGCAGGTGTCATCACCCACAAAATTAGGGCTGTGGTCCCCTCAGCACCACAAATGGTTAAAAGCTTAGCTATGCTCCTATACAAAGGTTATGCCCATAGACACCCCACCCCACCCAATAAAAAAATCCAGTAATACATACCACATTGTTGCCAGCCAATAAGAAATTCATAACTACACACATGATCTGGCCACGTGATCCGCAAAGGGAAGCATCTTGGTCCTTTGAGGGCTGTACACAATAATGCCCTCGATAAACCATGTGATATCAGACAAAGGGAGACTCCAGAAATGAGGGGGAAAAAAGGAAACGACAAGATGTACATGCATGTGGTCAATTTATTTCATTCAAATACATGATGTTTCCTCCTGTACACCTGCACCAAAGACTCAGTCATATTTTAGAGATTAACAATACACTGTATATCTGCTTTCATGCCAGTTGTGTCTCAGGTGTATATGGTGTTCACCTGTGCTCTCAAAAATTGTTACAGACATGCCCAAAGCAAGGAAAAGGTGTTAACCTATAAATAAGTAATACAGAACCAGGGGACACACATTAATTTCCTTGTCATCCTAATAGGGGGTGCCACTTACCTTTAACCATGCTCTGATAGATGAAGAGGCACAGCTTTTGTTCACGCTGGCATGGGTGAATCGCAAATACCTAGAAGGAAAAGTGCAGGACACAACAAGGGACCAACCTCGATGCTCTGTCAGACATGACATTAGCATCAAATGATAACAGTGAACATTAAGTAAGCCAATTATCATTTTGGAATATGAGGAGATATTTAGCAGCCACATACTGTGCAGTCATGATTAGGATAATAAAAGATGTGGCTGAGTTCATTTATCTTTATTCTTACTTGCTTTCTTTTGCTTTTTTTAAATTCTATTGTTTTTTCTATCTATTTTTTCTTTATAGTGTTGACTTTCTTTTGCCTTTAGGAAAATGATTCAAGTTACTGCTGAATACAGTTACTATATTATAGGCATTTCTACCTAAGACTACACAGACACTAGACAGAAAAAAACATTCCCAGAGTTGTTATGTACATACAGATAGAATCAGTAACAGAAAAATTACCTTCTCCTGTTTCACATGAGACAGACATGATGTCAGTATACACTTGTCTACTTCATATATATATATATATATATATATATATATATATATATATATATATATGTACTGAGCAGTGTAAATCCAGCTGGAACAGTATACACATGGTCAGTATTTACATCATAGATCATAGTTACATTATAGTTGTTTATGTATATAGTTTACATAGTTTATGTGTCTCTACACAAGTATTCAAGACACTTAATACATTTAATAACACATTTCCCAATATAACGCAGGAAGCCTGAGGAAAACACAACTGTGAATACATTTTGTGCATTTTCTTTTTTTTATTTCACATGAAATTAAAGTTGTGATGCATGTTTCAGACTGGGATATTATAAAGCTAGCCTAGAGGAATGTGTGTGTTTAGGAATGACTGCTGCATTCTTTCCTCCTCAGATCTGATAGAGCTGATAGAGAGAGGTGAAAGAGGACACACACATTGTACAGTGTAAGAGAAGGACAGAGCATAAACAGAGATGTAGGCATAGCACTTCCTGTGTTTGTTTTTCAGTGTGTGTGTCTTTACTGGTTATTAATATGGTTCTCGGCCTCCGAAAGGTTTTAGTCATAGGATAGCAAAGGAGTTTCAAACTGTTCCAAAAGAGTTTCTTTTTAATGGTTCCCTTGGAGGAAAGAACTGTTAAAGGCTCAATATTTTACATTTTTCTGAATGTGTGTGAACTCTTCCACTGTCTGCCATTTTATCAATCCACTCCGAGCTCCAATTTTATGACCTCCGCATATACACTGCTGGAAGAATGTCTGAGATGGCAGACAGATAAAACAGAACATTAAGAGAGCACAAGTAGAGCTTTTACAAAGCAGTGACTCACACAAAATATTTACAATTATTCCCATTACAACATATTTAATGTATGTCTAAGCAAGCATTCTTGAGTTCATGTTATCTTTATAAACAATTACAGTCATAGCTATTGATTGTGTTAATGAGGTCGGTGCATTTTCATAAGAGACAGGCGGCAACTAACAGAGCTGTCATTAAGCCATGTGACCACAGCTTTCCATATTCATGCTGAAGAACATGCTGAAATGAGAGGCAGGAACAGAACGTATGGGTGGACACACATGCTTTCATGAACAAATTCCATCATCTGCCCGCCAGATGCGAAGAATGACAGAAAGTGTGTCCAAAAGCCCACACTTAGTCAAGTGCTTTGTCAAAAAATGACATTTCAGCATGGCAGTAATGATGAGGGACGATTTCACTCAAATATTGACAAGATGGACAAAGATGGAAAACCGACATTCTCAACTGCTCCTCTCAATCCGTAGACATTCAGTGGTTAAGACCAATGCAAGAGCAGCGAGATGGGCCCACCTGTCAAGAACATAGGCTGCCTTTTTTTTTTTTAATCAGTGCAGTAACATTGTGTCGTTATACATAAACTCACAAAATACAATTTAAATACACACAGAAATGTTATACAGCAGACAATACTTTAATGTAATTCAATTACGCTCTTCTATATAAGTCGCCAGGTGAAAATTAACGCTCGCATTGAAGAAATGGATGAGAAATATAGCAGCCCCTTGGCAAAAAAATCTCCTATACTGCATAAACAGTGGTATTATGTTGCTGATATTATTATGATATTATTGCAGTGTGTGTGGGCATGTGTGTATAGACATACCTGCAGCTGCTCAAGTTTCATTGTTAGCCAAACCTGTCAGGAAATCAGGACAACTTATTAACACACATAAATAGTTATGTGTGCTATTCATCACACACACACACACACACACATACACACACACACTCACACACGCGCACACACACACACACACACACACACACACACATGAACACACACTAAAGATTTTTTTAATCAATAATATTTTAATTGATTCAAGCATGTAAAAAAAAAACCCAGATTCAAAAATTGACAAATGTTGTGATTGTCTATTTCTGAATCTGAATTTTTTACATTTTTAATGCACCAATTTATAATATAGGATTAATTTATAATATGAATCATATGTGAAATATAGCTGTCACTTAAAGAAAAAAAAGTACAATTTCCATGAACCACCTACTTTAAGAAAGCAGTGATTATTTTCATATTGTTGTTTTTGTTGGGTTAAAGTATGCGTGCTCTTTTTTCCAAATCCCTCAAAGGTACAGTGGCTAAATGTTATTTCTGAGGATTCCTGCTTCCATCAAGTATCAGGACACACTTCCTAATTCTTCTCTGCTACGCCGGGTTTAAAAACAAAGAAACAAGGCATTTTCTACCCTCATGCATTTGGCAGCGCCTTAGTGCACCACCACAGACACACATCCAATGCTAGCCCAAAATCCCCAACACTGCTCCCTCTCTAGGTAAGTACTGCAAAACCTAAAGGCACATTCATTTTCTAAATGATGTTTAAATACTCTATTAATACTACTAATAATAATGAGAATATTCTTCATTGCAGTGAGTGCATTTTATATATGATTGCCATTTATATGCCTACATAACGTTTTCAAACATGCCACAACTTACTTTCAACTCCTCACCAAGTGTGTGTGTGTGTGTGTGTGTGTTATAAGTAATTCTAATTATAAACTATGCTCTGTGTAGGCAGTGGGATAAAACACTTTTTTTCCTTCCTACATTGTGTTCAGTTTAAAACTGCTCATCTTTTTTTTTTAGTTTTAAAAATGAAGGCTGGCTTAGACAGACCAAATTCCAATTAAGTGCCTGCTGAGTGTTGGTTTAAGTCCACCATTATGGAGATGTGCTCTGTCTCACCAGATAGAGCGCTTTTCTCTAGCTCAGTCCTCTCTTACAGCTTTCCCCAACCGTTTTTAATTGATCAACACAGTAGAAACATGCGCTTACGATCTTGCGCGGATTTTGCAGTTAAACCATCACAAATATACTTACAGTAATTTCTGCTCGCTGACTTCCAACACTTTTCCCTTCGCTCTGTCCTGACATTATTAGAACAACATAACAATAAATGACAAACCACGGATAGGTTTTAGACTCTAATATCCTGTTCAGTTCAGCGCTTTACGTGATTATTACAGAAATAAATAATGAATGCTTTCCTTTAGTCTGGATATGCAAAAATTGAGTTGTGAAACCTATTTTTCTGTCAAAAAACGTCCTCAAAACGTCCCATCAAAGCATTTGCTACTTACTATCCCATGGCGAAACTCACGCATCCTGTCCATGTCTCAAAGTTTTATCTACAAACAAGTTCCATGTTCACATCGCGTAGTCTGGTGCACATGTGTCCTTGGTTTTGTTTCCTACTCTCTTTTTTTTTTTGTCAGTGAACCTCAGAGGTGTAACATAGTCTAATTTGCTGTGGGTCCAGGCTTGTTTTTTAACTCTGAGTGAATTTCTATGATCTCAGTCTCTGAGTGCGTCCAACGCAATTAGCACATGTGCTCTAAATAGATGATGGTTTGTGCACAATAAAGCTATTACCTCCAGCAGAAAACTGACAGGCGATCTCACCAGGCGCTCCTGCCACAAGTTAGTTTTATAAATAAATAAATCATCTTCCACTTTGCGTTTTGAACGTCTGAAAGATGTACCCATGCATTTAGCATAGCATACGCCATTATCCAGAGTTATTAGAAGTGCTATGCAGTCTCAAAAAATATTATTATTGTTATTATTATTAATTCCTCACGCTAGTACAAATAGGTCAAAGTTTAAGAACACCATTAAGCTAGTTAGTGCAAGACGTTAGTACAGCAAAAATCGAGGGTAGAGCAAAAAACGTCACTATCCTGTGAGGAATGCAAAATATGTTTATGGCCGCTGTTTATAAATTGCAGTGAGGTATATAACCTATTATATTTTATAAGTCTTGTGTAAGAGTTAAGAGTTGCATTTTGTTTATGGGATTAGTTTTTTTAATGATACAAAAGATTGCGGAATTTATTTATTTATTTATTTATTTATTTATTTATTTATTTATCTGTTTGTTTGTTTATTTATTTATTTATTCATGGTTTTATTCATACTGAGTCCCTACTCGCACTTACATTATTTCTTGAAACTGTCCTTAGCTACCATCTGATCGCCTCTGATGCGTTTACTCTAAAACATCACTGAATAATTTCACAAATTGATTCTTTTTGCTTACGGCTGAACTAATTGCACTTTCTGCTTGTAATCATTGTGGGTTATCATTTCTTTCTTTTTGAAAAAAAAAAATAATAATAATAATAAACAACCATTGGACTATTTGCTATAAAATA
The DNA here is from genome assembly GCF_019097595.1 of Hemibagrus wyckioides. NCBI lineage: Eukaryota > Metazoa > Chordata > Actinopteri > Siluriformes > Bagridae > Hemibagrus > Hemibagrus wyckioides. Next base: position 14,161,237 of record NC_080731.1, read on the forward strand.
GACTGACCGCTGCACTCTTAAGTGTGGTGAAGTCTAAGACAGTGTAAGATATTTTGCTCATCTCTCACGACTATGCGTTCCATTAAGAGCGATTAGATGATGTCCATTGAAAGTTGCTGATCCATAGAGAAAACGGCAGCGGATAAAAGGCGATTTCGAGTGACCTTTTCGTCCCTTTCACACCAATCTGAGCTCCTCAAATAGTTAGGGGATCAAATCGGACAAAAGCCCCCTCCTCTTCCCTTTCAGCTCCAAACTACTCAAGGCGACAAAACCCCTCCAACGGCTGTTCAGGGAAAAAGCAGCGTAGAGAAGCCTCCGAATAATTGGCGCAAGCGTCCTACGTTTATTTGCAGTAAAAAGGACGAATCATTAGGCTATTGTTTATGATATATTGATTATTGATATTTTGATCCATACTCCGTGATTTAATCAGAAAAGTGTTTTTTTCCTATAAATGGCATCTCAATTATATATATATATATATATATATATATATATATATATATATATATATATATATACATATATATATATATATATATATATATATATATATATATATATATATATATATATATATATATATTGTGTTCTATATTTTGATCAATAAATATTATATAGTCATTTTAATTCATCTCTATATAATCAATATAATATATTTTTCTTTATGCATATTCAGAAATGTGCATGTCTTGAGTATGTTTAATAATACCTATATCAATAATCTGTAATATAAGTAGTCATTTTAGTGTTCTGTTATCAATGTGCATGTAGTATTATAAATTATGTTTATTTTATTTTATTTTATTTTATTGATGATATATCAAAAATGTTTAAGGTGTTTAGTCACTCTCTTCATATCTAGGGTTGTGGCCTAAATGAATAAGAAAAATATATGACGATGCAAATCATAGCAAACAAGATTTTTCTTAAGTGTGCGTTTTATTGTTTTATTATTATTTTGTCTTGTTTATCTGGGGGGAAGTGAGGGGGGTCTGGTGTATATATGAATATAACACTGTTGGCATGAAAGAAAAATAATGTTGAGAAGTTTATTAGAACTCAAAATATATATACTTATTTTACTACTTTAAAGTGTCTAGCATCTGCTGTGCCCTTAAAGAGCTTTAACTCAGTGAGGAAAGTAGCAAAGTATATTTACTTTCGTGTCCACTTAGTAGGAGGTCACAATCAAATGTGGCATTTTATTACTTTAACAGTTCTTCCTAAAGAGGTAATGAATTTAGATGACATGCTGAAGCAAGAATGTGTACGTGTGTATTTTTTCATAAAGAATAAGATTTATAAAGAATACCAATTTAGTTTAACACTGTAACTAGTAATAACAAGTAACCAGTTTAAGTTCTGAGAATCTTTATTTATTTGTTTGTTTGTTTATTTATTTGTTAATTTATTTATTTATTTATTTATTTATTTATACATGTTTTTGTTTGTTTAAATCAGCATTTTAATAAATACACAGACAAAACGGTGCACGTGCAAAAACATCCCACTGGTGCCTTATTTTAAATAAGAGCACTAAAATTATCATTTGTTTCATGATCCTGACGGGGTTATCAAAACTCTTTTAATTTTTATCTGCTAATCAAATACAATTACTTCAACATGCAGTCGTCAAAAACTACATTATATCTGTTGCAATATTCAAGCGCAATAAATATTTGATTTTATTAATAATAGTCTATATTGAGTTACTTTCTGCCGTTGTTTCTTTTTCAGCCACTTACTCAGGTTTAGGTCACATATTTATTTATACATACATATAACCATCTAAGTCTATCAACTGAGCAGTAAAAATATTGAAAATGCCTGAAATTATTGGCCATCAGTCTGCTTTTTCCTAAACGATATGAGTTTAAAAATACATATGTAGGCTAATTGCCCTAAACGCAACACCAAAGTGTATTACTAAGCCACATCCTCGCAAACTTGCTGTTTCCTCAGCTATTCCTTCAGCTGGATAACTCGATCGTTTAATTGTGCTTTTAATCCGTTGACATTACCGCGTAGGCAAACACATTGCTATTGATCTGCTCATTATGTGGTCAAACGGGCACAGGTGAGAGTTTCAAAAAGTGTTTTTGCGCTTAGACGTTTAATCAAGCTCGCTGTAAATGGATTAAAATAAGTAAATAAAGTTAAGGGCATGGGGAAAAAGCAAGCCTTGACTGATCAATAGATGCGCACGGAACAGCTATCAGTTCGCAGCTTTCACCTGCACATGAGACGTCAGGTTCAGACTCCGATACATGTTCATAGTCTTAATAGCGAGACGGCGATTAAGCGAATTTGCGACTCAGGTGTAGTCGATGATGCGGTGTATGAAGGATTGGATTTACTTACCTAGGAGCGGAGTTCAAGGCACGGTGTTGCAGTGTAGCGGCGTCTCTGTGCAGCGGTGTCCACTTCTCCCTCTTCTCTTCCTCTCGCTCGCTGTTTCCCTGCCTTCGCCTTGTGTTCCCATTCGCTGCCCCTCTCCCTCTCTCTTGCCTCTCCCTCGCTCTCTTCCTAGTCTGTCGAGTAAAATCTTGATGATACACTTACAGAAGTTTGCCCTTTGTCTGATTTAATCCCGTTCGTTTCACCTTTTTTTTCCAGAGGACAGAGGGCAGCGCGGTGCGTTTGCGGAACGCTTACAGAAGAGACGAAGGGAAACTCGGCGCAAACACTCTTTGACCAAAACAGCCGCGTCGCGAGGTTTTGATCCTCTTTAATGTCTAACTTCCGAAATAGTGTTTCGCTGTAATTTGTCGGTATACGCGTTTACATGAGGTTCTATATATAGTATGATCTAAATACTGCTATTTACACAATATAAATCAGATAAACAAAATATTTTAAAATAATTCTTCCAAACTAATAATCGCTCATTTCGAACTTATGCCAAATGTTCTGAATAACTTATTTTACCCAAGGCAATAGCGTTGATCTGAGTTGCCAGAAAATGCACCCGGTGCTTTTTAAAAGAAAATACATAAATAAAGCAATTTTCATTAATGCTATTTAAAAAAATCCCTAAGTAATCTTTTGAGAAATGCCCGCTAACAATAAATTATTCACTCCTGTTTCCCTGTAATTGTCTAGCTACTGTACGCTAGATGGCAGCCCGATCCAGACATTATAAGCCTGTAAAGCCTGTAGTGAAGCGCAAGCTTCAGTATTCATGCACAAAAAGCCGGTTTGCTTTGCAATTACAGCAGGAACTTCCGCCCTTACTGGATCAATAAAACAACATTGGTAAACAATAACATTCAGAATCACCTTTTTAAGTGTCAAAACATTAGGCTTCGCCCTCTGTGTCTAAGCTATCGACCTCAATTTTATTCCCTCTCTCCATCATGATATCGCATCCCATTATATAGACGCGGTTACAGCGGCCAAACTGGCAGCAGCTCGCGCGCATGCCAGTACTTTTACTTCGTCTTTTGCACAGTTCATTGAGAACTACACGACGACTGTGTGAATTTTATTGTTGATTATCGGATGGCTGTGATTTCGAGCATTTGGTGATGGGAGTCATTAAGCGATGAAATGTTTGCTGGATGAATAACGTTCACATATCGGGACAGCCTACATTCGTAGCCTAATTAAGACTACAGATTTGAACAAAGCGTCCCAAACTTTCAGGGGTTCGACTTGAGCCCCTTTCACCCCGCGCCACTATTTATTTCACATGCGTTCTGCTCGCCCTTAGCTTTTCACCCGGTCTAACCGGGGTTTCTTCCTCTTTAGCGACAATAGACGGTCCATTCTAATCGGGTTTCAAAGTAAATAGCGGCGCAGGGGCGAGCGCAATGGAAATCGCGCTTGTCAGACTCCCCCCACCCTCTCTCTCTCTCTCTCTCTCTCCCTCACTCGATCCCCCCTCCCCCCCACCCCCCAGTCGTAGGTAGCAAGGAGCGAGGACTCTAACCAATGGAGTGAAGGAGGCTTGGCTAACCTTAGCCTCCCATTTTCTCTCTCCCCCCTCCATGCAGGGTTCTGACCAGTCAGTCGCCTTTGATTATCAGTTGCCAGCAGCCCCTCTCTTGGCTCCTTGACACGAGCACCATATAAGGCGCAGCGATCTCCATAGAAACGTGTCAGTTTCAATAGTAGTGTCAAAGTTCACTATATACAGACATTCGCGCAGATCTCCGTTTCGGAAACGCTGCTCCACTGGTCCTCCCGTTAAAACGCATTCATTTTTGCTGGGGTCTCCTGCTTCTTGCATATTCTATTAGTTGTTTTTTTTCTCTCTCTCTCTCTTTATCCTCGCTCCGTTCCGACTGGAGAGGTGAAACTGCAATAGGCTCTCGGGCGACGTTGTTTTTCTGCTGGACCAGATGAGCTTTATTCATGAACATAGATAGAGAATTCCGCTCTTCAGTGTTTCCTTCTCTCCAACCACGAAGACGGAGAAAGGAGCGGAGAAGGGAAAAAAGAAGGGAATTTATTTCGCACCGCACTTTGGATCTCGGAGCCACCAGCGAGTTTTTTACATTTTTTATTTCGCCGTCAATGTGAAGAATATTTATTAAGATATTTTAAGAAAAAAAACTGATTTCCGTTACGTCTGGCTTCGCTTTCTCTACGCGACCGGGGCTCCCGAATGGCTGACTGCGAGCTACCTTGGAACTGGCCTCCCGATAACTGCATATCCTAATCGGGTGCCTTTTTTCTGCGACTCTTCGCATGCTGTTTTGAATGCATCGATTGTTTTAGGTTTTTGCTGTTTTTTCTTCTTGTTGTTCTTTTTCTTCCTATGAGATTGACCGCTCCGGCTTGACTTCCGCGCTGCCGTTTCCGTCCGCGATTCTCCCCTTTGCAAGCTCCGACGTCCGAGCGACCGGTTCGCTTGAAAGCACTTTTCGGGCCCGAGATATGGCAATGGTAGTTAGCGTTTGGCGCGATCCGCAGGAAGACGTGGCCGGAGGAGCGGCGAGCGGCCCGAACCCCGCAGCGCAGCCGGCGAGGGAGCAGCAGCAGGCGGCGTCGGCGGCACCGCACACCCCGCAGACACCCAGCCAGCCGGGAGCGCCGTCCACCCCAGGCACGGCCGGAGACAAGAGCAGCCAGAACTCAGGCCAGAGCCAGCAGCACATCGAGTGCGTGGTTTGCGGAGACAAATCGAGCGGCAAGCACTATGGCCAGTTCACCTGCGAGGGATGCAAAAGTTTCTTCAAGCGGAGTGTCCGGAGGAACTTAACGTATACGTGCCGTGCCAACAGGAACTGTCCTATTGACCAGCACCATCGCAATCAGTGCCAATACTGTCGGCTCAAGAAGTGCTTAAAAGTGGGCATGCGGCGCGAAGGTGAATATATATTTTTCTTAATTCAGAACACCATGTCAGATTCACCAGACTGTCTTATAGAACCCTGTTGTGTAAAAAAAAATTGCACGCAGCACAATTGCAGATTTTATTTTTTTTTTTTATTTTGATTGTCTGCTAAAGAGTGTCAGAAGAACCAAAACACATCTGTCACGCATGCACAACGGCTAGATAGGCATGCTACAAACAGAAAGCATTTTGTTTACTCAGTGTAATATCACGCAGCTTAGCCCATAGGCTAGATGCCTCCATTTCAAGTCAGTCAATTACAAGAGATGAAAAGTGTCTTGTTTAAGTCTTAAGTGTTGGAGTGTGTGTTCTAGTAGAAGTTAGTATGGTGTAGTGATTGTATATATACACACGAATTTATAGAGGCCTACTAACTCATGTGCATAGAGAGCGCGGTTTGCATTATTACTGAAGGAAGTTGTAGTGTGTGTGTGTGTGTGTGTGTGTGTGTATGTATGTCTGTGTGTATTTAGAGGCCTGTCCCAGTCTCAAGCATTTGAACAAAGCGGTATCAACTTGAGTTAAACGTCTTTGTACTGTACAACAAATGTATTTTTGTCCGATTTAGTCTACTTTCTCGCTAATGGTAAATTTGGTGATTTAAATCTGAAATTATTTCAGATGGGAAACATAACAGGCTATTTGCCCTCGGTCTATAGCTAAGCTAATTCAGGCAGTTTATCTCACACATGCAATGTTTTGTTATAATTCCAATATACATATATATTTTTATTATTATTTTATTTGCTTATATTTTTTACAGTGTATTGAGACTATAGAAGTGCTATAGAGTAGGCTATATTAGTGCGGAATAAGATATGAGCAGTGACTTTAAAAGCTATGGCTTAATCATCAAGGCTAACAATCAGTCATATAAATATTGCATTAAATATCAGTTTGTCGCCGTGTTTTGCGTCCGTGTGTGTGTGTATGGGAGGTAACGTTTAGCTTTGTGCATGGGCATAAATGCAAAAATCAACATTAATATTTATAATCGTAGCTGAGGCTATATTTGAACCTAAGAAGACTTCAGATACATCCCAAGTTATAAGTTAAAAAATACTAGAATTTTGTTTTATAAACTAATGCTGCAGTAAATACACCCCAGAACACTTACCATATGTGAGTTGTAAATACAGATAGAGGTAGGCTGTTTTTTTTTAATAAACAAGCTTCCACACAAATGATGTTTCTCAGTTCTGGATGCACATTTCCTCTCTTTCTCTCTCTTTTCGTCAGCGGTTCAGCGAGGAAGGATGCCTCCAACCCAGCCGAACCCAGGCCAGTACGCGCTCACCAACGGGGACCCTCTGAACGGTCACTGTTACCTCTCCGGATACATCTCGCTACTGCTGCGTGCCGAGCCTTACCCCACGTCCCGGTACGGCAGCCAGTGCATGCAGCCCAATAATATCATGGGGATCGAGAACATCTGCGAGTTGGCGGCTCGCCTCCTCTTCAGTGCCGTGGAATGGGCGCGGAACATCCCTTTCTTTCCTGACCTGCAGATCACCGACCAGGTGTCACTTCTCAGACTCACATGGAGCGAGTTGTTCGTGCTAAACGCGGCGCAGTGCTCCATGCCGCTGCACGTGGCGCCGTTGCTTGCCGCCGCCGGCCTGCACGCGTCGCCTATGTCCGCCGACCGCGTCGTGGCCTTCATGGATCACATTCGCATCTTCCAGGAGCAGGTCGAGAAGCTCAAGGCCCTACATGTCGACTCGGCCGAGTACAGCTGCATCAAAGCCATCGTGCTCTTCACGTCAGGTGAGTGATGAGGCCTGCATACGCGAAGGGCAGAGAGAGGGGAAGAGTGTTTGTGCTGGACAAAACAAGGCCTACGAGGCCATGTAGGTTTGTAGGAAGGCGCTACTACTGTCTTGAGCTTTTGAGAGCAGTTTTTATTTTGCACATAAATCTGAGTGCATGAATGCACGTTGTACAACCGGCACTAGAAATTAATTCGAAGTATTTTTTTAATTGTAAAAATTTTAAATAGCTGGCTGTAGTGAAGGAAGAGGATTTTACAGGCGGATTAGAATTAGGTACATAATATATAACACCCATGCGATCGTAAAGCAAAATAAAAAAAACAGTAATATAGGCTACATCTTGAAAAATTAAAAAATGTTTCTTTTCATAAGTGTTTTGCACAAAAGCACATGAAATAATACATTTGGTCGCATTTTAAGGATATACTTGTATTTTTTCTTAATATTTTCTGTATATCGATTGCTTATTCAGGATGTGAATATTTTGTTCTCACTGTTCAGAAATTCACGTTCACAGACGTCCATATTTAAAAATGAAAAAAAAAACGTGAAATTCATAGTCTAATGAACAGGTGTAGACAAAAACAGTGTTTTAGTGAATATGTTGCTAGTTTAAAAATTCACCATTACTACACCCAAGATGTGATAATTTATGCGAAACAATTCACTTACATTCCGTTTATGTTTATTAAAATATCTTTAAATTTATAAAATGATATTTTGTGATCTCTTTATATGATATTATTTTAAAACGTAACTGAGGAATTATTTTTAAAGGTGATTTTTTAAAGAAAATTTGGATATATATTTATATATATATATATATATATATATATATATATATATATATATATATATATATATATATATATATATATATATATATATTGCCAGAAGTGAGGCTCTTAATTGTTTTCGTGATGCATTATGCGTGTCTTATAATTGATCAAAATAGATTTTGATTTTGGTCACAGAACCGAGCACTGAACATACAATGGTGCTCTTAATAATGCATAAAATGTAACGGTAAACACCAAGTAAGAAGCTGGAGTCGTTTGTTTTTTCTTTTTGCAAATGATGTTTTGATTGTCGGCCAAAGCGGGCACACAGAGGAAATATTCCTTCCGTGCATTTAGCTAAACTGTCGTTTAGTGTCTTTGACATAGAGTAGTTGATAAAAATTTTCATTTTATTGAGTGCCACTATTATTTCTACTGTCATCGCGCTTATTTCTAAAATGTTATGAATGACGCTAAGTTTTACAGTTTAACAGGGCCTGGGTCTTAGGGCATTGTGTAGCTTGACATAATTTCCAATAGCAGGCAGTGTTACTGTTGTTTGCTTTTATATTTATTTATTTTTTTATTATTATTTTTTTTTTTATTTATTTATTTAGGGATTTTCCACCAAGATTTATATAGGCCTATATACCAGGTATACTATTAAGTCTGTGTTCAACTTTAGTCTCTCTAGTAATGACGTCAGCCTGAATCTTAGTTACCATTAGTTACCATTCTGGCACAGTAATGCTCTTCATGGGGTCCAAGATTTTGTGCCCGGATCGTGCAACAAACGTTCACAGTGTAAAAAGCATAAACTGGGTCGAGTTAGAGTGTATCTCTATTTATCCCATCTTAAACCCGAACCTAAGGAAACAACACGAGTCAATAGTTAAATGTCAGTTTGTAAAAGGTAACCTAATGTTCCCTTGGCTTGTCATAATCCGCAATTTAGATAATGTAATGCACAGCTATTCAGTGTTCATTCCGAATTGTCGTATTTTCTCTAATAGAAGAAAGTGTTATATGTTCACCAGTAGGTCTGTGTGTGTGTGTGGAGTCTTTCTAAGTTCAAACCATAAATTCTAAACAAATGCGCTCTTGCACTTAAGTCTTTCGATTAATTGCACACTGTAGACCCACAGTCATGATATTTGTTCAGGCTGCCTGAGCTTGAGGTTTCATTAATCAGAGATTTTAGACCGAACTTCCCAGTTCAAAAGTGTAAAAGGTCATAGTAATGAACCGAAGTCCAGTGTAATTAGGATCAATCTCGGTAATGCTGTAGGTGGCATGCCTTGCCTGTACAATACAATACTTTCATTTAGAAATCAAGAGCATGCAAAATCTCTTTTGTTCAGCCGCCATATTGTCATACTACGTACTAATTGGCCTTGTTGGATTGTGTACATTATGTCGGTCGTTGCTTAACCGAATTTAACAGGTCACGTAAGGTTTATTTATTTATTTTTTATCATGTAACCATAATGTTAAGTGACTAAGGCAGGGATAGGGATCTTTCAGGACAGAAAATATATTTGTTTTCGTGTTATGAGGTTTACCTGTTTTTACATAAATTTGAATGTCTAATCGACTAAAACCATTGTAATAAATTTGTCTTCAGCGATTTCGCCTTTGCCTGCTCCCCCATCCACAGCAGAGCACAAGTAAATAGGAAATAAATGACTCTATAGCATCTGGAAAGTAATTAGCTCGTAATTTCAGTTATTACCAGAGTCTGTGTCTTTCAAAAAATATGTGGCTAAGATATTTCCATAATTTTATACAAAACATAGCCGCCTGCTTCCATGTTCTCCATTAGGCCGTAAAATCGAGCTTTAACACTGACACACTGATAAAGATACACAAGTCTTTGTTTGGTTTGATTTAAGAGTGTGGGATGTTCTATACTGTGCAGGCAACTCTTGGGGAATTGCGCAGCCGTGTTGTTTATTTATATGACAGACACACTCATGATGCATGATGGGCTTGGGTTGGGCTTTCTTTTGTCAATAACAGCGCCGATGCTAAATAATAACCCAATCTTTTTCTTCTTCTTCTTCTTCTTACTATTTTTATGTTGTTTCGTGCGCTCAGACGCTTGCGGCCTGTCGGATGCGGCCCACATTGAGAGCCTGCAGGAGAAGTCTCAGTGCGCTCTGGAGGAGTACGTGAGGAGCCAGTACCCGAACCAGCCGAGTCGCTTCGGCAAGCTGCTGCTGCGACTGCCCTCACTGCGTACCGTATCCTCATCCGTCATCGAGCAGCTGTTCTTCGTTCGCTTGGTAGGTAAAACTCCAATTGAAACCCTCATCAGGGATATGTTGCTATCCGGGAGCAGCTTCAACTGGCCCTACATGTCCATTCAATGATCCCAGCGAGCGTGCGAAACAATAAAAAAGCGAGAGACTAAAGGACCAAAACTCTACAACCCTCCTTTCAAGAAGACTATATCTATATCTATATATATATTAGAGGACCTCGTTTCTGATCACATTGGAAGACTTTCTTTTTTTTTTGTTGTTGTTGGACCGAAATGGAATACGTAATGTACAAAGATAAAAGCCCTGGACTTAACTCTTATGTAAATCCATCGTCATCGTCAAGAACACTCTCCATTTTTGTAAAATACTAGTCTTTATTTTCCTTTTTTTGTAAGAAAAAAAACAGAAAAATCAAAAACAAAATACGTACAGATAAATTGAAGAACATCATATGCGCAGTAAAAATGAATCAAAACTTAGCGGGAAAGTAACGTTCCCAAGCAATTATAAGAAATGTCCTGTGTCTGTGTATCTCTGTTTTGTATTTTTTCTGGTTCTAAACCAGTTTTTTCTGTGATTCTCTACTAATGATTTTGATATAACATTTTGCTTCTTATACTGAGTGCGATATATGTTGTTGAAGCTATGTTCTCCAAGAATTAAAATTGAAGTGACAATTTAAAACATAAAAAAATAAAGAAAATTTTAGACAAATAAGAAACAGTCTAATCGCTATGACAATATCACTGATGGTTGAACTTTCCCCCCAATTGATGCTCTATGGACATGCAACTGCGGCAAACCTGACCTCATGGACAATTGAAGGAGAGGACGCCTTGGTCGTGTGTGTGAGTGCGTGTGTTGAGTCAATCATCAGGCAAAGAGGAAAGACATGGAAAATTAAAAGCACTTTTAATATATCATTTTCAAAATACATTTTGTTTGTTTTGTCTTGATATTTTCGTTGTTTCTTTTTTATTGGTTGTTGCTTCCATTTTGCTCAATCCATGATATGTTTGTGCAGAAGGGTCGCTTGATGAAGTTGTGTGATGGTGACTATACTATTAAAAAAAAGAAATAGGCAACCATGGCTCACTCTGAGCAGATTTCATGTGGTTCATGTTATTTAGATATCACGTTGATGGCTGCTTTCCGGCGTATTATTATTATTATTATTATTATTATTATTATTATTATTATTATTATTACATTGCAAAATTCTTCGTATTAGACGTTTGCTTAACTAAAGAACAGTATACACACATATGTGCCTAATTACACTACACGACATGAAGCATTTTTTGTAATACTTTGGAATAATTGCCCCAGCTGCAAGTTTGTAATGAGGGTTTTGTCCATTTTTTATGAGATGAATGAGACTTGTTACAAATGCAACCGCACGATTATACTTGGGGTCCATTTTCTATTCTGTGCAGACTTTTGCTTGGTTTTTAGCTCTATATTAGCACGAGACTCCACACTTGTGTGTGCAGCATAGGAGTTGTGTGACGTCGTTGCCGACTGGTTCAAAGATCTATGCCTGCTTCAGCACATTAATGTTTAATATTTTTCCCAGGCTGGATTGAAGGGTTGCTTAAAATCGAGAGAGAGAGAGAGAGAGAGAGAGAGAGAGAGAGAGAATAAAAGCCTTCGATAGAAATAAAGACACCAGGCCTGCCTGTCACGGCAGATGAGAAAGAGAAAAATCTCCCCCAAAACCACATACTAATGTTATTTTGTTGTAGGGCTACGGATGTTTCAGTTATGCGTGATCAATCTGGGAAATGTACACTGCTGCGTGTAAACCGGTCGATAGGAACACTAAATGTGATGTATTGTACAAAGACGGTGAGAAATTCGTGTTCAGACTCATATCATTGAGCAAGACTATAGGAGAGAAACCTGCTTGTTTTTCACGACGGTCCCTCGCACATTCGCACACATCTGCACTCCAGTTATCAAGATTTTTGGCTTTAAATGATGCGTGGTTTTTCTCCTGCAGGCCTGAAGTCACTGCTCAGTATTAATGGATTTGTCTGGTGTGGCTTTAGGAGATGAACTTTTGGAAGGAGCGTGGTCTCATGTTTGGTTCTCAGTTGCATTCTACTGAATGATGGGTTTCTCAAAGAAAGAGAATAATGTGTGTTTTGCTCACGCACTAATTATGAATCAAGATTGTTTTCCGTGAGAACCTGCCAGCCACCGTTGACCAGTGTGGTTTTCATCCATCTCACCGATTGGCTTCAAGCTCCCTCATAGACGATTTGTGGTGTAGAGTTCAAGAGCAAGAGGCGCAAAGTTTGGGTTTTATTTCTCCTTGCGAGCCTTGGCAGAGATGTGGGCAATTGTGGTGACGGATTTCGTACCATGTGTTGGATTTTTAAGAAGAGCTTTGTAATTTTGTCTCAGATGCGTTACTACTGAATGGTGAATTATGCCGTCTAATTGTTATGGCAGGACAATTAGACAAATACAATTTTATTAAACGAAGCTTTGATCACGTAGGTTATTTTGCTCCCATCTGAACAGCTATTGCAAAGAGACTGAATTGAAACTGTGCTAAGACCACGTAGAGCCCAGACGGTTTTTTTTTTTGATTGATTACCCCAAAGGACCCGAGACAATAGCTCTTTGACTGCTCTTGGTCTTCAATGTTTCTCAAGTTGAGGGTTTTTGAATTGAAAATAGTCGCCGAGTCGCTATCAGGAACGAGAGCAGAAACACACGGGAGCTTTTGTATGAACAAATAAAGCATGTAAATTGACTATGTTTATAATTATTCATCCAAATAATCATACACACACGTTGTCTGATTTGGCCATCATTATACTGCTTAAATAATATTTACATCTAAATATATATATATATATATATATATATATATATATATATATATATATATATATATATATATATATATATATATATATATATATATATATATATATATATATATATATATATATGATAGGGAATGCAAGTGTAACACTGTTTTATTGTTAGGTATGCATAATGCCTCGAATACACCACTGACCAAAGCAATGAGCAGAAACCTGCATTCTAAAGTAAAATCGTACCCTTTCATATTTGTTAGACTCTATGCTATAAAGAACAGCTTTAATTTGTATTTATCTTATATGTAGCTATCTAACAATACTAGACCTATCCATAAAGGCAACATATCACATAGCCTACATTTATCAGAAGAATCAGATTCGTCTGAACATTTTTTAATGTTTGCGATAAACCTTCATTATTATTATTATTATTATTATTATTATTATTATTATTATTATGCCTGCAATTGCATTGAAAGAACTGTTGTTCCGACAAAAAACAAATGGTCTCTCGAGGATAAGTCCGTCATTTATATTAGCTCAGTTGCGCTTGGTTGAGAGGATGTTTATCTGATACTTTCTGGTTGTTTGATTATAGTTTATGGGTTATGATTTGTCAAGCTTTTAGGTAAAATGTGGAAAACCTATGCTATGAAAAGGCTCTTAAAAGTTTGAGGTGAAACATTTGAAAGCTATACTGTTACTCTAAACGTTAAACTACTTAAATCAACCAATTAAAGTTAACAACGTTATGTAATTGGAAAAACAAACAGAGTCTAAGATCCTATATATCAATCTATCTATTTTTATCTATCTATCTATCTATCTATCTATCTATCTATCTATCTATCTATCTATCTATCTATCTATCTATCTATCTATCTATCTATCTGTCTGTCTGTCTGTCTGTCTGTCTGTCTGTCTAGCATGTTAATAAACGCATTGTGAAAGAAAATCATATCATACATATGTCTTTAAGTATTTTGTGAACTTTTTAATACATCAGATATTACATGCATTAATAATTTGTAATAGCAGAGGGTCCTTAGCTTCCTTAAAAAAAAGGTTATAGTTTGGAACCTGTTCTGGTATAGGAAATATTTCTTGTTGGGTTCTGCATAGAACTTTGGAAGATTCCACCAGAAGGACAACCAAAGAAACATTAAAGGTTCTAGATTTGACCTTTTCCCTCCCTAGGAGTGTACTATTAATATTTCTGCCTAAATCCATGTCCAAAGAACTCCCCAGTAAGCTGTAAGTCATGGATCACATCCAACACAACAGGATATAAAATGTCCCCAGTTGTGAATGTAACATAAGGGTGTGTGCGTGTCTGTGTGTGTGTGTGTGTGTGTGTGGTCGGGCCTGCATGGTGTGAGGGAAACAGGCGAGAAGCACAGATCGCTGTGTAAGCGATCCCTTTGTGTTGATTTAGGAAGACGTTTGCTGTATATAACGTTCAAGGCTGATAATATCATTGCCTGGCCAGATAAATAAAGCAGTGTCCAAAGCATCGGGTCAGTTATCGATCCCTTCTGCCAACTGAGAGAAAGGGAATGAGACGACACGGACGAAGAGGAGGAGGTGGTGGTGGAGGAGGAGGAGGAAGAGGAGAAGGAGGGGGGCTTCTCTTATTAGCATTCCATACCCATGGACCACCACTGACAACTGAAAGAGATATCTAACTCAACACCATGCATTTTCTTTTCTAGTGTTAGCCATCATTTCAGCGAACACATGTAGGCAGCTTCTTAATGGCACTCACTCCTCACATATTAACAGATCAACAATGTATTTAGACAAATAATGACAACTTGTATCAGACAGTGTTAATACCTACCGACATTATAATTGTAAATTATAATTATAATTATAATTCATAACTAAATACACTATTTATATTAGCTACAATCCTGTAGATCTTGAGCCAAAAACCTAAAGTCCAAAAAGGAAAATTGATGCAGGTTTCGCGAAAAATAATAATTAAAAATAAATAAATAAAATAAAAGTAAAAATTAAATTATTAAGTAGACAGTTTTAATCACGTTATCATTTTTTTTTTTATTTTTAATATTAGCACACCAAAAGTAGCTACAACTATTTGTAAAAACATAAGAATAAGAAAATGCACATTATTTAGTTTTTAAATTAATAGCCACTCCACGGAATCATTAGATAAATGCAACAGATTTGAGAAGTTTTTCTTGGTACTCGTGACAATTTGTACTTTGGGAATATACAACTGAAATCTTGTCCAGCACTGACAGCTGTTTATCACTGAGTGAGTTCTTTCCAAGTTTTTTCTCCTCCCACCCTCAGACCCGTCTCTGTCTTGCTTTGTTGGTTTAAATTATGCACGTCTCTCCGGAATGCCAGTCACGAGTCCAAACTTTGCGTCCAACCTCCCACATGAAATGATCCCCCCTTAAAGGGGGCTCAATATGTCTCAATCTGCACTTCACTTCAGTCAAACCATTTGGGTATATAAGGACAAGCTCCAGAAAAGCATTAATTAGAAAACGACGCCTCGGACGCCTTGGACAGCCCTCTTCCCAACGTGCACGACCAAAAAGTGGACAAGAAGGACACATGAAGCCTTACACGGAGCTCATATGGAGAAAGTAAGAAATTTGTTTTCATTTGTCCCCCTTAAACGTGCGCGTGTGTGACCAGGGACTTTTTTTGTGCGCGCGCCTGTAGTGAGCAGTGAGTCTGCGCGCTCCCGTGTTTGGGTAGGAGAGAGAGAGAGAGAGAGAGAGAGAGAAGGGGGAGGGAGCCAGAGTGAAAAAAAAACGCTAAGAGAGCAGAGGATGTGTCCGTGTGTGTATGACTAGAGCTGTCATTAACAACAAATTAATCAGCACGTAACATTTAAAGTCGAGAGGGACAGTTTTCCGTGTTTGTCTCCGTGCTTATGGAGAAATAAATTACGGCCAGAAAAAATGGGGGCGGGGGGGGTGGTTCTTTGGGGTGGTCGGAAAGCAAAGTTTGCTCTGAAAGCGTGCAACAAGATATAACAAGGCAATACGGGACTTAAGCTAAATCTTTTTATACACCCTGGCTGTTATTAAGATTGAAGAATTCTGCGACTCGACATCAGTTAGAAATTAAAGCGTGAATGATGATATCGTTCATTTTAATAGGATCCTACAAATCTGCTACGCTATATAGTATTCCTAGACTGTGAGACATACCTGTTGCTAAGCTCCACACAAATAATAGGCTGCTCGGACCCGCTATTCTCCATTCTTTATTCCCTGATAAACACAGTGACGTCAGACTATCGCGAAATCTTCCAAACAAAGCGCATGTAATTACTGTGTTAATTCACTCGAGCAAATATGTTTCCATGGGCCATTATGAGCACACTTTCCGATCCGCCCATCATACACGGGCAGAAACTAATCCTGCTCTTACATACCTGCTAACGCCCCGGATTTTCAGCTATATTTACTGGCTATTTTTATAATACACACCAGATGGTTTGTGCCTATGCAACCGCAGCCAGCAAGTTTCTCAATTTACTCAGCAGCACTTTGTTGCAATTACACATCATGCTGGGACAAAATGTAACAGTGACCCATTTTCCCCATATACATTATATTTTTACTGGCCATCATATAGACAGTCCAGCATCATGTTCAGTCCATGCTCTCAATTAGTTATACAGGCTATATGAATTTGCGGCGAAGTTGGAAAAATAAACAAAGAAACAAATAAATAAAATATACATTATATTTCATAATATTATATTACATTGCATATGCACGCATATCTATCTATCTATCTATCTATCTATCTATCTATCTATCTATCTATCTATCTATCTATCTATCTATCTATATATATATATATATATATATATATATATATATATATATATACATACATACATGCATATATACGTGTGTGTCATTTTCAAATAGAAAATTTTAATTAATTAATTATAAATAATAGTTTATATAGGCCCAAACCTAGGCTATATTGGTTTTTGTTTTCTTTCTGTTTTATAGGTATTTTATATAGGTTTAGGTATTACACATCCTAGTAAGGCACAGATGTGACCGTTTGCATGACAGGCTTAGTGAATTATGTTGTTGTTAATATCGCTCTAATTTAGTTTTTATTTGACTAATTTCTCAGCACGGCTTCTATTTTCTTTGATAATAAATGACCGAAGCGTTTTTGTCGAGGGAGATTTTTCATCCCCGCCATATTGAGCGGCTCTTGACAGAGGTATTATGTCCCTTGCTCTGGTGCTGGTCTCTGATCCCGCGCCTTTCGGCCTTTTATCCCGCCTGTCTTGCCTATAGTCGTCGCAATTTGTGCGTTTGATAAATACGCACACGCACACGCGCGCGCCCGCGTTCCTTTACTGAACACGTGCGCGGCGGCCACACGTAAACTGCTCCCGTACTGAGATCCAGCGGTGGGGGATTAACTAATGCCAAAGCCTGCCCGGCCTATTCCGTACACATTATAAGTACCTAATAATGTCAGTAATGTAGACGATGTTTCTGCGGTGTGGTGATATTTATACATTTTGGAGCTTTGGTGAATATAATTCAGTCATTTACTTTACCTAAATTATTCAAAGCAAAAGCGAGTACATATTACGTTTATCTAAGTGCAGTTGAAAACAAGCTGTAGTAATTAATTGAACTCTGCTTTTTCACACTGTCACACTGCTTTTTGTTATGCATCGGAATTATTTTAATAGTAAAAATGGCCTTCCAAAGCCTCAGTTCTCAAATCTGCCATGTGTGTAACCGCAAAACCAGCTTTGCTGGAGGATATGCATGTGTTCTCCAAACGATGGGGGTCGGTAGGAGCTGGAGAGAGAGAGAGCGCGAGAGAGAGAGAGAGAGAGAGAGAGAATGAAGGCTGGGGGTTTAAGGGAGGGGTTTCGGGGAATGGCCTTTCTTTCAGAATGACCTGGCCCCTCTCTTCAAAGGCAAGGCAGAAACTAACGGTCTTAATCTGAGCGAGAAAATTGTCTTCCTTCTATTAGAATCGGGGACATGTGTGTTCTTTCTCTCCCGCACGTCCAGCTTCTGTTTTGCTTGTCATTAAAATGCAGGAGGCTCCCACACGGTCACCACACGCACCAAATTTTTCATCTGCACTACAGATATCTTTGGGTGGTATTGTGGCTAAAGCACACACACACACCTGCTTATGTGGCCATTATTCTAAGCAGAATAGAGATTGGTCTAAAACTGGACAGAGTGGACGGAGAGCCAGTGGTTGACCGGTTTGAAAAGGTTTTTTTCTTTTTCTTTTTTTTGTCAAAGCCAGGAAAAAAGAATGGGCCACAAAGTTCGCTATAATTCAGCTCCATACCGACACATCTACTCTCTTCCCACCACTGTGTGGTAGAGCGAAAGACCCAGCTGTAGTCTTCATCACATCACGCCTCATCTCATTTTACTGTACTGTATACAACCCAGAACAGGTACACCCACCATACACGATTTGCACTAGATACATCCACGCATGGTCTTTATATACAAGATTACAGCATTCTGAAGGAGTAGTAAATGAATGAATACCGCCCTTACCCAACAAACGCACCAAAGCATTTTCAGCATTTGGATAAATAGATAGCAACAATATGGTGTTCAACATATCCGAAAACAGGCTATCGAAAAAGGCTAATGGTATTGTCTCTGAAAATGCTGAAATGTTGCATGTGACCTGTCAAAGGGATCACTGGCCGAGCTCTGACCAATCCGCATATGGAGCTCTCAATCATCTAAAGCTATATATAGGACAAAAGCACACAAAGGCACCGAGGACTATGTCAGTCTTAAAACGTTAATACGTTCATATTAGAGCTACTTTTATTTTCCTAATCAAAATTATTGTTACTTAAAACCGTCAAATAGCCGATAGCATTTAATAATAGCTTATATAAGATATCCAATATAATAATGTATATTAATATGATTAATTTTAATAATTAGGCTTTGATTTGAACCAAATAAAAAAAGACAAGAAAAGAATGATACATGGTGATGATCAATATTTTATTGATCAACTAAAGTTTGCAAGTATGCATAGGATTCTTGTTTATATCTTGTTTACACTCCATTTACTGTCATAATATAATTAAAAGAATGAAAACGCTAGATGTAATATTAAAAAAGCAAAATAATAATAATAATAATAATAATAATAATAATAATAATAAATTAAAAACCATAAAATACAGTATGTACTAAATGTGTAGCTGTTGGCGGAAAGCTATAAAGCAAATTAATTTTGTTTTCATCTTTTTATAACACAAGTGTTGGACGTTTAGTAAAAATTTACCTTATATCATGTTCCCTCTTTTGTGACATGTATAACAAATTGAGTGAAATGAGATGAGACTTTTCTATAAAATCTACTACTGTGAATGATTTTCATCAACACACAAGCACCTCGACCACTTTCAGCAATATTAATGTTATTTATTATTCATATTATTATTATTGTTCATATTATTCATATTATTCATATTATTCATATTATTCATATTATTATTATTATTATTATTATTATTATTATTATTATTATTATTATTATTGTTGTTGTTGTTGTTGTTCTTCTTCTTCTTCTTCTTCTTCTTCTTCTTCTTCTTCTTGCTGGTCTTATCCCTCTCTAAAACTTATATTATTCTGATATTCGACAACAAACAGTGGACTAGTCGACTACGGAATTATGGAAATATTTGTTTATTTAATCTTATGATTATTATTTTTAATATCACGTTCATCGTCATCAGCATCAACAACAACAACGATAACAACAACAACAACAACAACAATAATAATAATAATAATAATAATAATAATAACTTTGTAGACACTAGGCTGAGGTATGGCATTTCGGTTGACGCTTGGTTATATCTGCACATGCGCATCACCATCCGTTCACAGGTATAAGTATGAAATATTACTGCATATTGGTTGTTCTGTACATTTGTTTAAATCTAACTTTTTTTCTCCTTTCTTTTTTTTTAAAATATCAATCAGGTGTTCGTAGGTGTTTTATTTTATTTTATTTTTTTTACGAATAAATTAATGCACGATCACTGTCAAAATACCGCATTTAAACCGCATATAAATATATATGTATAAGTAAATGTACAGTAAGGTTTGTTGAGGGGGGATTCTGGGAGTTTTGCGGTAACTGCGGGAGCGCGCGCGGGCTCTGGTTCAGTGGTGGGGGCTGCGCGAGCTGTTTGTTTCCGTCTTTGTTTGCTAGATGGCGCTCTGTGTTCTGGGACCCTCTGACAGAGGAATAAACAGCTCCTGCTTTATTTACTGTCTCTTCGCTTTTAGACAGCGCACCATCGCCGTTTTAGCATGCTTTCTACTTTAAAAAAAAATTCTTAAATACATTTCGCTTAAACAGCACCAAGCATGCGTTAAACAACAGATCTAAAGATGTTCATCAAATATATTTCATATTTAATCATGACTTTCTGTTTAATTACAAATAAAAATCAATATAATATGCATTGAAAACAACATATTGTGAGTTTATTAATTGGGATTGAATGGTTTGTTTTATTTTAGGTTAACGAATTAAGTTGATCATTTTTGTACACTGATATCTTGATGAATATGAATAGCCAAAGTTCATATTTAAAAGAAACCAAGCTAAATTCTGCTCAGTGTTTTAAACCGTGTTTTAATAGGTCTGCTTTCTATTTCTATTTAACGCAGAGATATATTGTTTCACCACAGATTCGGGTAATATATTGTATTAAAAAGTTTTCCAAGTAAATGTTTATGCACAGGATTTCCTTCTGAACCAATGTAGTGAGCGCACAATATTTATATATT